>NC_088867.1:56714125-56961328 GCF_032884065.1 Artemia franciscana
CGGTGGGGTGATGTTTTTCCGGTTGTGTATCTTAACGTTCAGGGCCTAAATTCTTCATTCAACGATAATCAATTATTTTGTAGGGATTCGTGCCCAGCAATTATCGGTCTCTGTGAAATATTTTTGATTGAGAATAATCAGGTGCTTTTGGATATTCCCGGTTATATGTCGATTTTTCTTAACCGCAAGATGGGCAACAAAGGTGGACTCAGATTTTACATCCAAAATAATTTTCAGGCTGTACTAAGACATGATTTATGCATAAATAATGAAACAATATTTGAGTCACTGTTTATTGAAATCCCAATTAACGCTAAGGAAAGGGTAATAAAACAATAGAAAACGTTCTTAGGAAAGCTTTTGCTGAAAAATATGAAGTTATATTGATGGGTAACTTTAACCTTGACCTTACGAAATCGTCATCTAGGCAGGCTTCTAATCTCTTGTCTTTACTAATTTCGTACGGATTGGCTCCTTGTATAAACATACCGACAAGGATTTCAAACCAGTCAGCAACATTAATTGACAATATTTTTTCATCGCTACACTCCATTAAGAATGAAGTACTGCTTTCTGACGTTTCCGACCACTTGCCAGTTTCAGCCCTGTTTCAAATCCTCCAAAATCCACGAAGATTAGTCCCCCAGGATAAACCGAGATTTTGTTGCTCGCCAGTGGAGCTGGATAGATTGAAAAAAGATCTTGGTACATATAAATGGGACTTTTCTTTACCAGAAAATATTAGTTTAGGCAATTATAACGACATATTTGGCCGGTTTTATGACACTCTTAAGGAAAAATTCACGTCTTATTGTCTAAAAGCTCCCTTAAAAAATCCTCGATCAAGAAGATCAACACTTGTAGCTCCCTGGTTAACATCTGGAGTCCTAAAGTCAATAAAAAGGAAGCAGAACCTTTGGAATGAGTACAAAAAAAGACCAAATAAGGTCAAGCTAGAAGCATTTAAGTTTCTGAAAATCAATTATTCGCAGAGCTAAAACAGTATATTTTACAAAGAGATTTGTTGATTGCGGTAAAAATATAAAAAAGACGCGGGACGTGATTAAGGAAGTTAGTCGGCCATCCATGAAACCAGAAGGTCTCCCTAAGTCTCTCATTGTAGACGATCAACTTGTAACAGAAAAAGGCCAAATTCGACATCATATGAACAAATTCTTGGCGGAGATAGGGAAAAAAACTGCTAATAGCGTTTCTTATTCCTCTGTGTCACAGTCTTGGAAGCAGTTCTTAGGTCCCTCGTGCTAGAAATCAATGGTTCTTGGGGAGGTTACGGTGCAGGAAATTAGAAATATTGTTCTGTCTTTAAAGAATTCTTCAACAGGTTTTGACCAAATTCTGCTAAAGTAATTAAACATATTCTTCTATCGATTATCACCCCAATTTACCATTTAATTAATAGGTCATTTCAACTAGGAGTATTTCCCCAGCGTCTTAAACTTGCACGTGTTATAGCTCTCTTTAAAGGAGGTGACCGAAAGGATCCTGGGAACTACAGGCCGATCTCTTTTGTGTCGGTGTTCTCTAAGATATTTGAAAGGGCAATGCTCAAACGTCTGGTGAGATTTCTTGAAGCTAAATTTTTTTCCCATCAGCATCAGTTTGGGTTTCGCGCAAAGTATTCTACAGAACATGCTTGTAATAGACTTCTTCAGTTTATACGGCGATCTTTAGATTCTAAGATTATTCCGGCAGCCATTTTTCTTGATGTAAAGAAAGCTTTTGACAGCCTAACACATAAGATTCTCATTGGTAAACTTTGTCATGTTGGTGTCCGTGGGGAAGCATTGTCTTGGTTCCCGTCATACCTAACTGACAGATCTATCGCCACGGAATTTACAGACGAAAAAGTTCCAATTGAATACGGAGTACCCCAAGGTTCAATTCTTGGGCCAACCCTCTTCCTCATCTATGTGAACGATCTCTACCGACTTTTTAACACCCCAATTAACAATATTTGCTGTGGATTGTGTCACAAATCACACACTCAGAGTACGTTGGTTTTCACACCTGATAGTCGAGAAGAATTAATAGCATTTGCAGATGACACTACTTTAGGTGCTGCAGCTCCGGATGAATCATCCCTTATTCTAAATCTTCAAGCAATGACTGAGAAAATACTCTTTTGGTTTGACATAAATCAACTAACTTTAAATGTAAAAAAGTCCTACCTTCATATTTTCTCGTAAAGGTGTGAGCTGCCCCACAATTACTGAGCTTCATACACCAAGAGGCTCCATAAGTCGTCCCCTGGATCGATATGTACGATTCCTGGGAGTTCTTTTGGATGAAAATTTATCATTTAAGTGGCATGTTCAAATAATAAGAGTGAAAATTTCCCGTGGACTTGAGATCATCCGAAAATTAAAGCGTTTATTTCCTTTCCCTATCCTCCGTCTTTTATACTTCTCCCTGATTTACCCTTATATATGTTACTGTTCGTCTGTGTGGATGTCCACATTTCCCTCAGTACTTGCTCCTATTCACAAGCTTTATGAGAAAGCGGCAAGAATTCTCCAGTCGGCTCCACACACTCCTCTTGACCTCCTCAAAATTAAATATATTTATGTTTTATCTCTATCCTCGTTGGCATATCAGTACTTCCAGGGAGATCTCCCATGTTGTTTTTCGGGACTGCTTAAACTAGTAGGGGAAGTAAATTTGTATATGGTTCGTAACCGTAAGGATGTGATGATTCCAGCTAGTCTCTTGGTTCGTTCAGACTTCGGCCTGGCTGTGACTGTATGGCGTGCTTGGAACTTGGTTCCCGCTGAGATCCGGCAGTCACGAACACTTGGCTCCTTTAAGAGACAGGTGAAAAGTTTCTTATTAGAGGCTTCTTATTAATTGTTTCTTATGGTTTATTCATTATTTCTTTTCTTTTTTGGGTTGTTGTTTTGTTGGTGTTGTATCCTCGATGACGCGAGAATTTTAATTTGTATTTTATTGTCGGATGATGTGAGGGTCGCTTTTTCGCGGGGACTGCCGGTGAGTTGATTTCTTTTCCTTATATATTTATATTTAGATGTTGGTTAGTATGTTTATGACAAGTTTTATGATTCTTTATCTATTGTATGCCGTTTCACAAATAACGGGCCATTGAGCCCTTTGGGATATTGTTTTTGTTATTGTTATTTTATGAAAATAAATTGAACTTGAAACTTGAATGTCTGAATAAAATGGCTGCCCTTTATAAACTACAGTGTTAGAGCATGTCCGAAAACAGGCATAAAGAAGAAAAAATGTCACGTCGTATTGTTAGGAATTATAGCTGCTGTTGGCGGTCTTTAAATCATTGTCGTTACTGAGGCGATAGATAATTTATTTTAAATATTTGCTTTGTATACCTAATCAAAAAAAAATATGATTTTTCTCCGGGTTAGTGCCAAGCCAGGTCTTGCTTAGTTAGACCAATTGGTATACAAATTAGATAAAACATTTACTTGTAACAGGAATTTCCACATTATGTCCGATAAGAGTTTAAATGCTTACATAGTCGTGTCAGTTATGTCATTCATTATTCCGCAATAACTTCAAAGGAAGAAAAGCTCAAATGGAACAATGGTTCAAAATGTTTTAGATCATAGTTTTTGAGTTAAGAATCCTCTAGGGCATCCCTTGTCAACACTGATAAAGGAGTAGTTGCTCGTGGAGTACTCGTACTCGTGATAGGAGTACTCGTGGTAAGTTAAAAGTATGACAGTGTTCTTAAAGAGGATTTTTCTCATCAACAAAAAAATCAAACAATTAAATAGCCGAGGGTAATAACAGCCAGTGAACAGAAAAAAAGCGATTAGAACAAAAACAGATATTTCAGAAAGGACCTCCGCATCACCGTTTTTGATTCCGAAAAAGAGAAAAATAGCCTTTTGAAGTAAACTTCAGCAGAGCAGAATAAATACAAACAAACCAAAAACCAAGTCAAAATAAATGAGAGACCATTCACCAATATGATTGGGTCAACATTCTCTCCCTAGCGATTGACCAAGCTTGCCTTCTGACCCAATATTTATTAGAAGTGCTGTCATAGGATCAAACAGCTCATGGTGATGAACAATAAGTAAGGAGTAAAACTGCCTGATATTAGAAAAAAGGAAGAAATACCCTCAAAAAGTCAAGGAATCTTAATAAAAATTGTGCCCCATAAATTTCAACTTATCAGAGAACCCTGCTGTAAAAGTTTCAAGCTCCCATCTAAAAAATGTAGAATTTTGTATTTTTTTTTACAGAAGGAAGATCACGGATGCGTGTTTATTCGCATTCGACAAAAGTTGAAAGCTCTAGTGCCCTTTTAAAGTAACAAAAAGATTTCCCCAAAGTCGTCCAATAAAAATTTTGAAATAGCCATTTGATTCAGGATACTTAAAAGGTGAAATAACTATACCTTTGGGAGTGACATTACCCCCCCCCCCCAGTCCCTGGGGAAAAGATTGTATGATCTGAAATTTGCCCATTGTTTACGTATAATATTTGTTATTGGGTAATGTAGGGAAATATTTTTTTGATGGTGGATTTTCTGCAGAGGAAGGGTTTCTATGGGGGAGAATATACCATGGGAAGTTTCCGAAGGCGATCTTTCCAGGGGAAATTTTACCCTGGAAAATTTGAAAACAATTCCTATACCAAATTCTTTTTATTTGTCTTACTTTTTCTTTGCCAACTCAATTTTGTATTTGGAGATGTTCAAGGTGAATTATCTGGAGGGGGGCGGGAATTGTCAACGGAATTGGAGTGTCATCTATGATATTTCCTGGGCTTTTGTGGCTGAATTGGCTTCTTTGCTGTTAATAGGATTAAGCTACTGCATTACTTTTCATATTGAGGTTATTTTCATACTGATGTCTACTGTCTAAAGGTAGATTTATAGTTAAGTAGTATTTGACAGATCTTCTCCAATTCCTAGTTTAGATCTTTCTGTCTGGGTATTTTCACCAGTTCAATCTTTTTTCCCAGGTAGACTGTCACGCCATCTATATTTCCAATCTCATATAGTAGCATCTTTGTTTCCATATTATAGGGTGCGTCTGATTTTTTTTTTTTTTACTGGGAACTAGCAGAAGAGGGGAAGGAACCCCCTGCAAGTGCCTTATTGTACCCGTGGGTATTCATTTACCCGCAAATTGCGGGGAATAGGTAAAGGGTTCCTTGCGCTTCCCTTGTTCCTGGGTGATTTCAGTATTCTTTGATGATTATTTGCTCCGCCCAGGTCATGAAAAGTAATGTACATGATTACCTATATTTTGTGTAGCGTGCCTTGTAGCACCTTGTTTTTGAGAAAGAATAGAAAACATTTGCATTGGAAGAGATGGCAACCTGGTACAGGATTACCTGAATTTTGTGTAACGTGCCTTGTAGCGCCTTGTGTTCGAGAAAGAATAGAATATATTTATATGGGAAGAGGTGGCAACTTTGTACAGGATTACCTGAATTTTGTGTAGCAGCTCTTCTAGCACCTTAGGTGTCATAGGGGGTCATACTCAACCAGAGTGACCTTTAGCTTGGCGTCGACATTGACGTAATTTCGCCTTACTCGTAAGAAAGTTGGAAAAAAAGAATATAATTTTATTCAAAACAATTAAAATGAGCATTTGCAAGAAATAAAAATTCCAGGCGATAATTAAATGAACTGTTTACTGAACAACAAATTGCATTACAAAATGAACCAAACCCAATCTATTTGACAATGCGGTTAAGGTGATGGCTTTAGTCTTTTCACTATCGTTTCTTCCTTGCAAGAGTATTCAGAATTTTCGTTGAACTGGGTCATGACCCTGACATATGTAAGACCAGAAACGATTTTCGGTTAGTGTTTGTTGCAATTCGAGTTTTTTTTAAATATTTAATTCAGAAAACTAAGACTCGACGCTAGCACTGGAACGGAGCCATCCTTGTCAACATAAAAGTATATAAAGACTTCAAGGAAACATTGTTTGCTGTATTTTAAGTTGAGAACACACCGTAAATACTCACGTACAAGATTTTAATGCTCTTAAATAAATGGAAAAAAGACTCTAATCTATGTTTAAGGCGTCAAAATTAAACTGAGGGAGCCATTCTTCAAATATATTTAACAGAGGTGTGTAACTTTACTTGCCTAGTTTTGAAAAAAATTGAGAAGATGCGAGGCCTTCAGCTAAATCCGATAAAGGGTCTCTTGAGTCGACTCAAAATTTTGTCGCTGACGTAAAAACGCAAAACGCATTTTTGACGTAAAACGCAAGCACTTGTTGTTCCTCTATTGCACTCTATTGATACTACTACTACTAACAACTCACTCCAGTACCAAGGCGCCTGAGGCCGATATAACCGTATACGCTCCTCCTCTGTCTCATTATATTGAAAACACCCCTCTTTATACTCTTCCAAGAAGTTCCCGTTTTCCTTAAATATTTCCTTACGATATCTTCCCACCCTATTCAGGAACCACCTGTAATTCGTTTGGAACTAGACGGTTGGCCAACAAGGACTATCTTTGGTAATCTGTCGTCCTTCATATGCACAACGTGTCCTAGCTATCTCAACCTTTCTCTTATTATAGCCCTAGAATGCAGGATTGAATAAAACTTGTCGCACAACACTATTCGATTATAGACTACATTCTATTCGATACTTTACAGCTTGTATAATTGAAATTCTCCATAAAAATATATGCGTTCATAGCTCAAGAGGTTTCAAAGACCCAAAAAATCTATTGAAAATTGACTAATTTTTCCAAGTTACAGTTGACATTTGCTGAAACAATTTCTTAAACCAATCTGTTTTTCCATTATCAGAACTCAAGAGAGAGAAAATCTGCATAATTTAAATAAAACAGTGAAAGAAAAAAAAGAAAACTTTAAATAATAAAAATCAAATGTTTCGACTCCACATTCGGGAGCTTATATCAACGGGGGAAAAAAATTAAAGCTACATTACGCCAAACACAACATATGCAGAAAAAGATAAAATGAAAAATACATTTAAAAAAAGAAACAAAAAAAAAATAAAAGATGTGTGGTTATTTTTAACCACACATTCTTTTTTTTATTATTCTTTTTCTTTACATATTGCATTTAATTTAACTTTAACTTTTTTCCCTATTGGTGAAGACTCCCAAACGTGGAGTCGAAATGATCGATTTTCATTATCTAAAGTTTGTTTGTTTTTGTTTTGTTTTACCGTATTATTTAAATCATACCTCTTTTTTCTCTTAAACTCTGACTTTTGCGGATGAAATTGGCTCTTGGACTTCCAATAGGTGAACGCGTAGATATTAATTTGTTAATAATTTTTGTCCGCAATCTAAAATTAAACGTTTAGTTTGTTTACAAGTCTAAATAGAACGAAAGGCAATTTATAAATCAAGTAAAAAATTACTTCTTGAGTTAAAACGCCTATTTAAAGATGGACAGCACCTATTCTCTTTCCTTCAAAGATTGGTATTTTCAAAAACTTGGTGAACACCGTTTATTGTTCAATCAAATGATCAACACCTGATTCAATTACTAACCACCATGGTGAACTTTGATAAAGAAGTTGTCACTCCGCGACTTCTGGATAATGCTGAAATTCTCTGAAAGCAAATAGCAATAACCTAAAAGGAGTAAAAATAAAATCACAAAGCAAGTCAAACTTGCAAGTGTAGCATGCAAAACTACTATGAATGCATAAATGAAACCTAAAACCAACAGAAATTGAATTAATGATAAAGTCAAGCTTAAAAGGGACATAAACTATCCCAAATAAGAGCAAGATTACTGCCCCCTCAAACTCTCTAAAGGTTAAAGCTCCATAATTTGAGGGCAGTAGATTTTTAATACTTTATTTTTAATGCTATAAGTAATAAGGTTTTTACTAATAATTAATATTTTATATAAATATAATAATTAATATTTATATAAAGATAAAATACTAATAATTAATGCTAATAGTTTAATAATTTAATAAGATTTTTAATACTAACAATTAATACTAATACTTTAATAATTTTAATAAGATTTTTTAATACTTTCTTTGTCTTGGTCTGTACATTATATTTAGCTGGTGACATATATTAGTTAAATAGCCGAAATATTGGCTTAAACTTTGCTTTAATCAATGTATGTAGAGAATTCATCATTAATTTTGGAATCGATGTAGGGTATGAACCTTTCTGAAGGGTATAAACCCTTCCAACTTCTGAAAACTTCTCTAACGTATCCTTAAATGCTCACTTACGTCATTCATAAAGGCCGGAGTATTTTACCTTCGCCCTCTAATGGACAAACATATAGCCTAAACTAAATATGCCCATTGTGTTTCAATACCGTGACGGTTTTTTTTTTCGCAGCACATGTTCAGCGTTTGCAGTTAACTCAATAAGAAGACAGGAGTTTTTATGTTGAAAATACAAAAACTATCTGTAGTTTGGGCTGTATATGTTTGTCCGTAAGGGATTGGATAGTAATGTGAAGATAAGTAATCTTTAGGAATGATATAAGTAAGTATTTAGTAAGTAAAATGTTTTAAAGTAGTTTTCAGAATTTTTTTAGTATTTCCCTTAGATGTGGTCATGCACTAAACCGATATCTAAATTTTCTTTTTTTTAAACATTATATCATCTTTTCTTACACATGTGCACAATCTGAAAATGATGTATTTGATATCACGGTCACTTTTTCCCAGTTTTTATATCATTTTTTGCTTAAGACTTTTTACCAACTAGAAAATCGTCAGTAAAAAATCAAACATTTTTATTTTTGAAATTCTTGTCGCATAAAGTTCATGTCATGCTATACACCACTTTTTGAATTCTGCAAACTGCGTAGAAAACAACGTGCATTTCGAATAGATATACGCATGGTTTTTGCGCTCATAGTTTTCGCGACAAATTAAATATAAAATTTATTCAAGCTAAGCACCGGGATCGACCTAGGTCAACCGAAAACAAGTTTGAATCATCCAACAGTAGAGTTTTTTAAGTACAATTTTGGTTTTCAATCTGATAATAGCTGTTGTTCAATCTTCAGTTTGATGGTAAAAAAACGACAGTCAAAACAATTGCTAGAGAGCTTGTGAACGTCCATCAACGAAGACAGTCGTTTTTTTTTCGAAAAAAAATGCAGTAAGTTTTGGGCCTACAAAGGATTCTGTACAAATGTTACATTAAGACAGGTAAAAAAAAAGTCACCGGAAAAAAGCCTGGGGTCTGCTTGACTTAACTAGGTCAAGAAATTGACGGAAAACATGGCCAGTTTGAAAAGCAGAACTTTTATTTTCACCAGGTACTATCTATATAAATTTCACTGAGATGGTTTGTCCTTGGTCAGATTGGATGAAAAGAATTGCAAATTTTCGTAACATTCATAGTATTTTACAGATTGTACAGAACCGATTATATAGATGGTATTTTACAGTTTTTTTTTTTTTACAAAAAATTCAAAAAAAACGCATCAATAATTTGTTTATATACATTTTTGTTACGTTTTTAAGAGTCGAAAAAAGTTAGCGAGGAGTTCGAACCCACTGATCCCTCCCATGGATACGGTCTTCCCCTGGATACGGCTTATGTCGAAGATGGACAGCACATATTCCCTTTCCTTTTGAAATTTTATTTTCGTCAGGTTGTCCGCAGTTTCAATAAGGTTTGTCCTTTGTCAGATTGGATGAAAGGAATTGCAAATTCTTGGAGCATTCATAGTATTTACAGATTTTGTCGGGCTAGCCTAAATCTGTTGCACCACCTTCGAACTTGCTTGCCATAAGTGAATAACATCGACTATCTCAACGACAAAATTGTAACAGTGCAAAAAATGTCTTAAAAATTATGCTAGGTACCAAGTTTGTCACTTATGAATCTCCTTCGCTGCTGTACAAATCCCAGCCCTTAAGGAACGCAGGGGCCATCTGACGTGTAAGTTTGGACACTCCGTCTTGTTGAGTGATAAACACCTTTTCCTACTACCCCTCGCCGCTATAGTCAACCAAACAGACGCCACAAGAACAAGCTTGAACAAGTGCACTGCAAAGCTAAATGTTTCAATAATCCGTTTATTTCTTTTTTTTTAGTAGTGTAATAAATCGTACTTAGCGCCTATAATGATGTAAAAGGGAGCATGAATTAGATGCGACATCAGCAGTAACTACGATAGCTATTTTTGCTAAATGATTCTTGATTAATATAGAAAAAGTTTTCTGTCATATGAAAAAACGACTTAGAGTTGCTGGCACAAATTATGTGGAATTGGCTTCCTTTTTGGCTAAATCCAATAATATAGTTAAAGCGGTACTTGTAAAATATCCAGAACACACTTAAGAAGTTTGCTTTGTTTGATGAGTAAATCTGTTTGTCTCTCACATGCGGTTATAATTTGATTATTCTTCCGTGAATAAACTACGATGCAGGTAAATTTGATAAAATGTTGAATATTTGGATGTGGTTAGGTACTTGATATAATGCGTCCTAGGCGGCCTGCTTTCCATAATTCTTTATTGCAGTTTCTATAATTTTGTTACTGAAGCATTATACTTTCATCATATTTGGTATATTTCATTGGTATATTTCACTTCTTGAGTGTGTTCTGGATATTTAACAAGTACCAGAAAAGCAATAACAATCCCTGAGTTTTCAGGGCTGGGATGTTCAAATGCATACATTATAATACTGGGATTTTTCCAATCGTTCTTTATCAGATCCAATGCAATAAAGTGTCAACTATTTAAGCTAGCTATATACCATACAATATAAATCTCTTCTCCCGCGAAAAATGTCTCTCAGTACATTAATGGAGAAAAGAGATACAGTAAAAGCGATTTTGGGACTGTTCAGAATGACCCAAATGATTCAGTAAATTTCCCAAATCGTGAAAGATGTTTTCCAATATAGCAAGACCTTTCAAGAAGGGCAAGAGAGGAAATTACATGCTCTGATGCTCTATATTTTTAAGTAAGCGATTTTTAAGATCTGACAAAATAAGAAAAAAATACCTATGCGATTTTTGCATCCTTTTCCTCCGCAAGAAGATGTATTTTTGTGGACTTTTTATGTAGTTATTGTTTCAAATAGAAGAAAAGTAAAATTTCAGGGAACAAATGTTTAAATTTGTTTTTTTTTAATGTGTGTATCTTTGAAACAGCTTAGGGGAGCTTTTTTAACGATAAGGTAAACTAACTTCGGTGATCTCGGTTTTGAAATATTCTCTCATGACTAACGCTCGCAAAGAGCAATTTATTTTGCCGAAACATACAGGGAGGTTTATCTTTTAAAAATGGGTTTATTCCCCTCCCCTATAAGAGGCACTTTTAGTATACCCTTCAACCCTTCGTTGAAAGACAATTGCACTAGTTACCTTCTTGACAGGTATCTCTATTATCGCCAGTTTAGGTAAGATTGAGAAATACTGAATAAAATTTCAAAATAAAGACACTAGAATGACAATAAAAAAATTATCCAAAGATTGATTACCTACATTTTTTTTCTTTATTAACCACGCTTCTCGACTTCAAAAATTTTTACGTTGGCCCTACAGTAGCTGGTATTATATCATGGGTCATTTATTTTTAGACAAAGATCAATCCATTATGCCATCATAGGACAAAAGTCGTTGCTTGCATCGGAGTTGAAACAAAGATTCCCCTGTGACTAGCTGAGGCTACCAACCCAGGATCAAAAGGCTCTATAGACGATAGTATGCTGATAAAAATTGCAAAAAACACCAGCGAATTAATGCGATGCCCTGGACAAGCTTTTACGGATCAGGACGCTCCTTACCGGCTGATGAAGCGAAAAATGCAAGACGGAGTTTTAGTTTGGGTCTTTCTGTGACTTTACCTCAATTAAATTAACTTGATCAACCCAAACTATTAAATTCAACAATCATTCAAAGCATCCCCGTCTAGCTCAACACGTGTTTAACTCAATTCTTGTTTAACTCAACCCTCTGCTTAAATAACCCCCCCCCCCTGAACTTAAATTGATAACTTTTATTCAAATTGATCCAATTCAACTTAACCCTCATTCAACTGAACTTGTATGCACTTCAACCTCCATTTGAATTAACCTCATTTAACTCAACCCCCCTACAGCTGAACACTCGTTTAACCAAAGTTCATTTAAGTCAACACCCATGCAACTCAACCTTGATTCAATTCAACCCTTGTTGGACTAAACACTAATTTGAACTGACCTGTGAATAAGTTTGGACTAGTGCTGATTAGAAACTGAAAATTTGCCTCTTGTTTTGCTCGGAGATTCCAACTTGTATTGAAATGCCCTAAGCTCAAGGTTACATTTGATGCTTTGATAATGATACCAGATTTAAGCTTTAATTGTAAGCTTGAAATCAAGCTTTTTAAGGTTTTTTCGGTAAATTCGATTAGTTCGTTATCTGAAAGATAAACATAGTACTCGATCTACCATCCAATTCTCTCTCCAAATATAACAATCCTTACCACGTAACTGTATCCAAGCTTTCCTAACGATTCAGTGCAGCCCTAGGCAATATACGAAACGTTACTGATTAGTTTATTTTGTTTAACTGACATTATTTGGTGTTGAGGCCCTACTGTAGATGCTAAATACAAAAAAAATAAGACAAATAAACGAAATCTTTCAAGTTTTGCATAAAGCCTAGGACTAGATCCAGACATTTGGGAGACGAGGGCTGTGACGCAATAGTAATGGTAGCAATTATTACATCAGAAGTAGCGTCACAGCGTTGATAGTAGCGGTGATGTAGAGGTGGCGCTTACTGGCAAATCGAAGTCACAGCTATTGTTGCAACATCGAGACTCAATAGTGTGTTCTTCCCCTTCTCATGAAATTGTTTACTACTTTCAAATATATAAGACAGAAGGATAAATCATTGTTTTTCTTAAAAAGAGGGAGGGAATGGTATTAACAAAACAAAGAGAAAAAAATATCTCAAGATGAAGGAAACAAATGGGGCTACAGCCAATGGAAGAAAAAGACAAACTAAAAAGACACGAATATTTTTCCTGTATAAAACAAGGTGTCTTCGACGTGAAGGTACAAAGATAAAATTTAAACTAACCTTAAATTAAACAAAATCTAAAACAAAGAAATAAAAAAATACACAATTGATTTTATATTGGACTGAGCAACACAGAAGCTAAATAGAGTTATTTCAAATGAGAACACTGAAGCTAATCAAATAGTATTACCATTAAAAAAAAAAAACCTTACATAAGAATTAACCAATGGATAAAGACTATATCATTCGAGTTAACTTTTATCACATCCGACAAAACGGGCTGAGTTACGGATTTGAATTATACTATTGATTTAAGGAGGATTGAGCTGAAAGGGGTTAGTTTGAGTGGGGCTTCAGTTTAATAGGAGTTAAGATAAATAGGGATGGGTGATTTAAAAGGGGGGTTGAGTTATACAGGGGCTGAGTGGCATGAAATTTGTGTTAAACGTGTCTTTGTGTTGAACGGTCGAGTTGGATGGATTGTATTGAACGGGCTTAAATTAAACGAGGATTATATTGCATGGGAATCTTTAGTTTGGTACCTCCTTCAATGAGTTGATTCTTGTTTGTTAGGGAATTTTTACTACACACTTTTAGTACAGGGTCATCAAGTGACAAAGAAAGGAGAGGAAGTTTATATTCATTTAAGAAAAAGTCCAAATTATTTATTTATTTAAAACTAATTATTAACAAATTATTAACAATTTAAATTATTAAGTCCAAGTTATTTGGCATCCAAAAGTCAATAGCTTTGTCTAAATAATAATAATAATATTTATTACCCACAAACTTACAAAAGTATAAACAGTGGAGTACAGAGAGAAAAATTAATAAACAAAGCAAAAACAAAAGTACACATAACTTAACAATGGCAAGCACAACAAAGCTAACATAACAAAGAAAAACAGTATAATAAAATAGACTAACAGATCAGTAGAACAGACGAAGTAAAGGTGCATTGATAACTAGAAATATTTATAAACGCAATAGAGACCGCCGCTCATGTTTCGTATTCATCATGTTCGTCATTTATTATTATAAATTTTATGTAATTGGCAATATTATGCAAAGTTACTAGGTGGAAAATTGCGTTTACAGTCATTTAGGAATTAGAATGTGAATATGTGGAATTTATACGAAGGAAAATATATACCGAGAATCATTTTCAATTTATGATTATCAATCCAGCACAACCAAGGGTGCAATCAGAAATTCTATTCTCAAGGGTCTATCTCCTTCTAAATGGTTAAACTGCAAACAAGTTCCTTTTAAGGCCCATTTGTGAAGAAGTGTTCAGAATTAAACGTGATTTTTTAAATTTTAGGGGTGGAAAGGGAAATTTTTAGCCCCTTAAATGATTCTTTAGTGAGTTTAGAATTTCTATCTATAGCAGTATTTACACCATGTTTTGTATTTTTGTGTTAACTTTATATAAATTGACAAAGACAATTAAATGAAGCTTACAAACACGAATTCAGTAGCAGTCGTTACATACTGTCATTAATTTTCAGGAAAAGACATTTCCGATTACAAGAGATTTTCTGAATATATTCCCAGATTCTATCAACATCAAATGATCATTTAGACTGATTCATGGTCTGATTGCTTGTTGGTCAGTGAAAATAGGATCAGTCGCGCGAAATGGTATTTGTCGTATGCATTAGCCAAGTCTTAGTATTTGATCATGAACTGGTATTTGTAAAATATGCGAAAGGTATTATATTATACCATTGAAGAGGTATATACCAAGGTATCCTTTAATCATTTGATCTGTCGCTCCCAATGTTGCATTTAGATGATGATGTTTGATTATTCCTACAATAAATGGTTGATGTAATGATCTTTGACAGATATTGCAAATTGAAGTGGCAGTGTTATAGTACCAAACCACATATACCGTTAGTTATCAAATTAATTATCAAAATGTAATCCGATATTGATCATTTACCAGCTGCATCTGATCTATTCAGTGTGTTTTGCATAGGGTTATCAAAGCGTTCGTGGTAACGAACTGTAAGTAAGGAGCTACTCAGCTCAGTTGTAACAGAAACTATAAAAAATTGAACTTTGATATCAATAGATACATCAAATTAATCCGCTTATTATATTGATTCCAAATATTTAATATTCATAAAGTTTAATGTTACCCATCAGATCTTAAGACCCCCTAAAAGTCAAGGAATCTTGATGAAAATCACACCATAAGATTCAACTTACCAGAGAACCCTACTGTAGAAGTTTCAAGCTCCTATAAACAATTATGTGGAATTTTGGTATTTTTACCAGAAGACAGAACACCGATACGTGTTTATTTCATTTTTTTTTCGTTTTTTCCTAGGAGTGATTGTGTCGAAATAATGGTCCTAGAAGACCAGGAGAGGACTAATTCGAACAGAAATTAAAACTTATAGTGCCTTTTTTAAGAGACAAAAGAGATTGGAGGGAAACCGGCCCCCCTCCCACACTCATTCATCGCCCAAAGTTATGCTATAAAAATTTCAAGATAGCCATTTTGTTCTGTATATTTGAAAGATCATATAACTATGTCTTTAGAGGTAAAATGACCCCCACAGTCTGTGGGGAGAGGTCTGTAAGTTATGAAATGTTGCCATTATTTACTTATAGTTTTTGATATTGGCAAGTATACACATTTTTTTTTGGGGGGGGGATTTTGTACTTGGGTTGATTTTCCATTGTGAGAATCTTCCTTGGGGGGGGGGGGTGAATTTCCCAGGAAAACTTGGGGATTTGACATAATTTCTATACGAAATTTTTTTTATTGTCTTACATTCTCTTTGCCAACTCAATTTTGTATAAGGAGATCTGCCGGATAAAATATTCGGGGGCTATTTTCCGATTGTTCTGATTTCCAGAAGAAATTCCACAGAAGGGGGCATTTTCGAAGAGATCGAGAAGCCAGTCAATCCGAAAAATACTTTCATTTGAAAAAGTCTTTTTCAAATGAAAGTATGCTAAGGATAATTTTTCAGACTGAATTGTCCGCAAGAAATTTTGTGAGGAGGGAGATTTGCAGCTATGATGGAACTGTCCATAGGGAGCTTGGGGGGAGGTGGGTGTACTTTAAGTTTGACGATATTTCCATGGAGGAGTTTTCCGTGAGGGTGGGGATATATTTCTTGGAGGGTGAGCCAGATTTACCTGTATTATTTGAAAAACGAACATTATTTGAAAAACGAACCTTTCAGTTTTTCAACTGAAAGGAAGAACCAACATCAAAACTTAAAACGAATATAAATTATTCAGTATATGAAGGATTGCCCCTCCTCAGTACCTTACTCTTTACGCTAAAGTTTGGCGATTTGTCCCAATTTTTAAGAATGGCTACTGAAACACAGGAACCGTTGAATTAGATTAGCAAGCTTTTTTAAAAGTGCTAACAGCTAAGGCATAGTTATTGCGCCTTTCAATTATTAAATAAAAAAAAGTTTTTTTTTAAATGAAAGTAAGGAGCAACATTAAAACTTAAAACGAACAGAAATTACTCCGTATATGAAAGGGGCTTTTCCTCCTCAACGGCTCGCTCTTTACGCTAAAGTTTGACTCTTTCTTTTAACTCCACTTTTTAAAACAGTAAGAAACTTTAGCATAAAGAGCGGGACATTGAGGAGGAAAAGCCCCTTTCATATACGGAGTAATTTCTGTTCGTTTTAAGTTTTAATGTCGCTCCTTACTTTCATTAAAAAAAAAAAAAAATTTATTTAATTTCTGGACGTTTTTGAATTAGTGCATTTTTTTATCTTGGCTCTCCGTACATAAATAGTTAAAACGAAATTTGCATATTAATGAATTGCAATTAATCGGGAGATTTTAAGAAAAATGAGCGAGGGAGAAGGCCTAGTTTCCCTCCAATTTCTTGATTACTTAAAAGGGCAACTAGAACTTCTAATTTTTTAAGAACATTTTCATTGGTAAAAAATGTACGTAACTTACGAATTAACTTACGTAACGAACTTCTATATTCGCATGCTCTAATGCGTATATGAGGGGGTTAAACCCTCGTCGATACGTTCTTTACGCTAAAGCTTAAATTTTGTCCCAATTACTTAAGAATAACCTCTGAATCACAAAGACCGTAGAATAAATAGTTGAAATTGCTAAAACTACTTTAGCTTAAAGAGTGATGTATTACGAGGAGGTAAACCCCTCATAAGCGTAATAGTTTTTGTTCGTTTTAAGTTTTAATGCTGCTCCTTACTTTCAGTAGAAAAAACTTTTCATATTTTTTTCATTGTTTTTTCGAATAATGCTAGAAAATCCTACGCTCCCTTCGTTGAAATTATTTTCCCCCATGAAAAGTTCCTCCATGAAAATATCCTCCCACTTAGACCCCCCTCAAATGTCCCCCTAAACCAAAAAAATTCCCCTGAAAACGTCTGTTCACTTCCCAGTAACCATTGCTATATGTAAACACAGGTCAAAGTTTGTAACTTGCAGCCCCTCCAGTGGGGACTAGGGGGAGCAAGTCGTCCCTAAAGACATAGTTATTAGGTTTTTCGACTGTGGTGAATAAAATGACTCTTGGGAAAAAAGGAGCGTGGGAGGGGGCCTAGGTGCCCTCTAATTTTTTTGGTCACTTAAAAAGGGCACTAAAACTTCTAATTTCCGTTAGAATGAGTCCTCTCGCGACTTTCTAGGACCACTCACTTTCTAGGACCAAAAAAAAAAAAAAAATAATAAAAAACAAACAAATAAACATGCATCCGTGATCTGTCTTCTGGCAAAAAATACGAAATTCCACATTTTTGTAGGTAGGAGCTTGAAACTTCGACAAGAAGGTTCTCTGATACGCTGAATCTGATGGTGTGATTTTCGTTAAGATTGTATGACTTTTATAGGGTGTTTCCTCCTATGTTCTAAAATAAGGCAAATTTTCTCAGGTCTAATAAGACTAATCTTGATAAAATTTATATATTTAAAATCAGCGTTAAAATGTAATTCTTTTGATGTAACTATTGGTATCAAAATTCCATTTTTTAGAGTTTCGGTTTCTATTGAGCCGGGTCGCTCCTTACTACAGTTCGTTACCAAGAACTGTTTGAGGATGAACAAAATGACTATCTCAAAATTTTAACCGGATGACTTCGGGGGAAAAATTGGGTGGGAGAAGGGGCCTAGAGGCCCTCCTGTATAGTTGAAAGATCAAATTACTATGTCTGTAGGGGTAGAATGACCCTCCACAGTCCGTGGGGAGAGGCATTTAAATTATGAAATTCGCCCTTTGCTTACGTATAGTATTTATTATTGCGAAGTATTCGGACATTTTTTGGTGGAGGGGTGGGGGGTTGTGCTTCGGGTGGATTTTCATGAGTAAAATATTCCTTGGGAGGGAAATATATGGGAGGGGGGTGAATATTCCAGGGCAAATGTTACACTGGGGGAATTTGACAGATTACTATACGAAATTCCTTGTAATTGTCTTACGTTTTCTTTGCCAAATTTATCATATGGAGATGTTTTCAGGGAGTTACCCAAGGGTTTTTTTTTTTTAGCGTGTTTTGATTTCCGGGAAATAATTTCCACGGAAGAGGGCATTTCTTGAATGATTGAAAAATTGATTAGAGATTAAAATAATATTCAAATGAAAGAATGCTAAAGAGAACTTTTCAGGCTGAATTTTGCGTAAAGAGCCTCGCTCTTTACTCTAAAGTTTTTATTTTTTTTAAAGTAGAGTTGTAAGAAAGAGTCAAACTTTAGAGTAAATAGCGAGGCGTCGTGAAGGGGATAGTACGTTTCATGTACGGAATAATCTCTGTTCATTGCAAGTTTTAATGTTGCTCCTTACTTTCAGTTGAAAAAAACTTTCAGTTTTTTTCACGTTTTTTTTTTTATTTAATACAAAGCATAAACTCGAGTGCTGCCGCAATAATACATAAGTACCGCTATATCTACCACACTACGTAAAAGATATGGATCACCTCTTTTTTAAATTATTACGTATTTTTGACTGGTGTAAGTAAACTATGCCTACATAAATGCAAAATTGTGATCATCGGCACGAAAATTTCTACATTTCTTCCAAAAATTATAAAATTTCACACGAAATCTCGAAAGGTTTTTCGAAGACTTTGGAATTTAAAGAACTACTAAATTTGACAAATGTAGTTTGGCATCATTATAAATTACTTTTGAAAAATTAAACAAAAAGCCATTGTTAAAGCCAACTAAATAAAATGCTTCATTCCTGAAGTATTGTTGTAAAAAATGTAATTTTATATCGCGCTAGAGTGTTCATACCTGAAAAATAGAGATAAATCAATTCTCACGCGTAAAACTGAGGTAGATGAACTTTATTTGGTAGAAGGGTCTAGGAGCCCTAGAGGCCTAGGACCTCTTATGGAACATAATGTATGCCCGGATTCGGTTTGTCATCGATCTTTACTTTCAATTTTTTTTTCTATAAAAACGAAAGAAAATACTTCACAAAGAACTATTAAAGTCGAACTACTATTACGACAGCTGATTCTTTAACTTCCAAATTCTATGGAATTGGTTAACACTATATAAATAGTTTTAATTCATTTTATAATCCTGGATTTTAGAGAACATGAAGAGCTTTTTTTTTCAAAGAAACAGTGTTGCTAACACTGTGTAGATTTTAACAGTGTGGCTAATCTTTGCCATACATATTGACAGATGCAAATGTAAGGGGTGCCGGGTATCTATTTATGTCGAAGGTTTGTGAAAAACAGACCCAAATCTATAGGCTATTTTCTGTTAGACGGTAGAGTTAGAAATTACTTGGCTTTTAAGTTTTTCTCAAGTGGCAAACTTTTGTAAGAAATTTTCTAATGGACTCCCTGCTTGATCTCAGGGTCAAACTAGATCTATTAGAATAGGTGAATTAAAGAAAACAAACTAAGCAGTAAAAAGAAAAAAAACAATTAGACCTACAAAATTTTTAGTGTCATAAGCTTTCTAATTTTTAAGCTTCCCTAAGCTAAGAACATACTTTATGTTGTATTATCCCCCCCCCCAAAAAAAAAGGTTAACCTGTGAGATATTTGGCAAATCACACATTTCCTTGTGATCACGTTTGTTATTGTGATTTTCAATTATTGACAAATCGCAATTTTTTATTTTTCTTTTTTACCAAAGTTATACATGAGAAATAATGGGGAGTTGGGGAGCTTTTTTGCTGCAGTTCAAAATGTTCTTAAAAGATGTTGCCAACCTCTATGCTCTCTAATTTCTTGTTTGACCAAATTTTTGAATTAGGACCACGCGTGACCGTTAGAACTGCTATTTTGAAGAACATGTCAAAAACTCACCTTGCTTCACAGATTGTCTAAAACAATATCAATATATGAAAAAGTCTACAAATTCAATAATAATCACCGGTGGCAGTACGCCTGGCTCTAGGGATCAGAGAAAAAAAGAAAGTAGTAGGTGGTCACGTACGAAGGGAGTGAAGTTGTGGGTACATGACTTTTTCCTGAAAGCTTGAATTTTATCATTTTAATAAATAAAAATTTCCATATGGTTCATGTTTCTTTATTTATATCCCTCGAAACATTGACTTTTCCGAAATAAAATACTTCTTACATGCTTGCAGTTACAAGTCTTTAGCAGGACTAGTTTTGAGTTTATTTAGGTTAATGAGGCAAAGTCAATTTGTTGGTAAGTAATGGTAATTAAATAATTTTTTAAAATATAACTCTTTAATAAAAACTTGGCAGTTCAGTTTTTGGTGAATGAATTTAATGCGCTTAGCCTCTACGCTAACAAAACTGAAAAAATTCAATACTATTTTCTTGAGATTAAAATAGAAAGAAAAACTTACGAAAGAAATGAAGTGGAGAAAAGTATCTCGGATTTAAAAATTTCTAGTATGACTCATTTAGAACTTTTAATCCAGTTATTACGGTAAAGCTCAATTTTTCGCCTGATGTCTCGAGGAACAGTGAATACCATGAAATCCAAAATCAGTTCCGTTCTGAATAGATCGCATTTCCAAAAGGGATGGAAAATAGTTCTAGCTGAAGAGAAGCAAATTCATCTCTTAGATAATTCTATTAACCATGACCGTAGCAGATGTTAAGATGGAGATGATGCAAAAATTGTAATCTAGGGAAGATTGATGCATAGGAGAAGAAGGAAGACATGTCCAAATCGGTGACTTGCTTGGATAGCATAAAATAACGACTACACCAGAAGTAATCATTTAGTGACAAGATTCCAAAGCACAATCAATCAGATTATTAACTAAACAATTGTTACGATTTGGAAACATGAACGTTGTTTGTAAGAAAGACAATGGACACCTTTCCTGAGGTTCAAAGTACACTTTATTGGTATATCCATTTTTTAAAGTCATACTTTATATTTAACTTTGATCTTCTTATTAGTAAAATATTTTCATTTTAGGCTTAAATTATTCATTGATTGTAATTTCTATTCGTTATTAAGGTTTATCTATTACAAAAACTAGCCCTGCTCATTTAAGGTTTAAATTTCGATCTTTATTCACAGAAAAGAATTCTAATTATTCCGTATATATTAATTGCCAGTTGATTAAATTATGGATTTTTCATACATTTGAATGAAATTCAACTAAAATGAAAAAAGATTAATGAAAATAAGTGCCCTATTTAAATGGTAAAACTCAACTGATAGTCAGATATGTATTTTGCTGAAAGAATTTGATTATTCTATCGCGAGAAATTACTTTTAATTTCTAAGATTTAATGATAAAAAAATCTAAATATTATTTTCAGTAAATTGAAAAATTACAATCTAGCCTTTTAGAGGGGAGGGGGGTTGTTCGATGGGGTAGTAGTAGCGAGGCTCTTTATTATGGTAATTAATTTTTGCTTAAGTTTGAATCCATTATGGTCCTTTAATTTCTTAGGTTCTTAATTTCTAAGTATTCTTAGGTTTTATTTATTCATTCATAATAATTTCTATAGTTGAGATTGGCAGCTAAAACCTCCATTGGATGACGATAAAAGGATTATTAGTCAATAGAATAATTTTTTTTTCAATTGTTTTTATTATTTTATTGTTAGTTGCCTCGTGTTGCTGAGAGAAGTGGCCTATTGATTTTTGTGCTTTCTACTTTCGCAATTTTTAGATAGAGTAGTTTTGTAAATATTGGTTTGAATTTTTATCTTCTTTTAACTTTAGATTCTTTTCTTTTCGTTAAAAACTGTACATGCTTAAATTCTTCCCCCTTTTTCACGCTGAGTTGTGCAGAGGCAATATATTTCACTAAATATTTCTTCTTTTTTCTTCCTTCTTGCCATAGAGCCGTTACTTTCAGGGTTTCCTTCTTTTTTTATGTTATATTTTTGTTATATCTTTTTAATATATATATATATATATATATATATATATATATATATATATATATATATATATATATATATATATATATATATATATATATCATATATATATGTATATATGTATATATATATATATATATACAATGTATATATATATATATATATATATATATATATATATATATATATATATATATATATATATATATATATATATACATATATATATGTATATTTCAACTAACTTCTGTTGTTAGTTTCGCTTTTACTTCTTTTTAGACAACTTCTTTCATTCAATTTCTGTTCGCTATTTAATGATCGACGTCTCTTTTTTGGTAATTAAATAAAAAACAACAACGTTTAAGACAAGCAGAGATTACTCTGTATATGGGAGGGACCACCACCTCCTCAGCCCCCGCTCTTCACGTTGAAGCCTTAAGGTTCTTTAGAAATACTTCTTATTCAAATTCGACGGCCCTTGTGTATGAGCAGTATTACTTGAAGAATTCCAACAAAAATCTGACCTTAGCGAAAAGAGTGGGGGTAGACGAAAGGGAAGTACCCCTCAGATATGGTATAGTTTCTGTTGGTTTTAAGCTTTAGTGCTGCTCCTTACTTTCATTAGAACAAATATATTGTTTGGTTAATTCACATCAATTTTTTAATCATGCCAGGAAATTCCCTCCTCCTCCCTCTGTGTAAAATTTTCCCTTGGAAAATTCCTTCCTCACAAAAAATAGCAACAAATAGGCCCATTAACAAATAGGGTAATATATGTAAGCAATGAAGAAATTGCGTAACTTACAAGGTTCAAGGTTTGATATTAATACCATATTTACACAACATGTTAAATTCCCGACACAGAGAAAACTTGACAGAGTCGGGAACAAGAAAATACATTTAATACATAAATTTAAATTAATCTTACCTCAACTAATACTCCATATATATATATATATATATAAATATATATATATATATATATATATATGTATATATATATATATATATATATATATATATATATATATATATATATATATGTATATATATATATATATATATATATATATATATATATATATATATATATATATATATATATATATATATATATATATTGTTATGATTGTTTACTTAATTTCTGTTCGTTTTGGGCTTCATTTATTGTTTAATAGTAACTTCTGGTCATTTCGAGTTTTAGTTATTATAGTTTTCTATTTCTTCTGACCTCAAGAATAATATGACCTTTACTTTTCTTTAGAAAAGGGGGTGGGGCGAGGGTTTCATCCCCAGAGACATAGTTCTTAGACCTTTCAACTATGTTGAAAATGATAACTATCTTAAAATTTTCATAGGAAGTCCTTAGGGGAGAAATATTCGTGGGAGGGATGCTTTGTACCCTCCAATCACTTTTGACTCTTAAAAACAGCCCTAGAGCTCCCAATTTCCAGTCGAATCAGCCCCTTCTAAAGTTTCTACGACAACCCCTTATATACAAAAGGCCTTGGTGACAAATAAACAAAAGAAATAATAATAAATAAATAATACATTGAGCTCACTTCACTATTTACCTAGGCAGCACTTTTGCACTGCTAATGAAATGCAAAAACTAAATGCTCCCCTATAATTTAAAAACACATGTTTTGTGATTTCATCAAAAATGAATAGAAAAGAATTTTAACATCCCCCCCAAACGTTTTCGTCAATTGGCTCTAATATTTTCTTCGTTTTAAGTTTGACACCCTATGGAAGCTAATTTATGTCCATTTTGACTTTTAAGCTCTGTCTTTACTTTTTGTGAAAAAAACTGTGAAATTTTAATTTAAATATACAAATTATTATTAACAACCTTTTATTTACAATTATAAACAAATCATTGCAATTGTTTCCTTTCACTTATTTGATTAAAAAAAAGAAGCAAAAATATAGTTCTTTCAAATATGAGACTGCAATCCAAGAGTTAATTAAGACGCCAAACAAGTTTGGCGTTTATTTCCCCAATGCGGAAATAAACCGCATTGGGAAGGAGGAGTTTCCCCTTCCAGGCCTCAATCAACCCCCCCCCCTCAAAAACCAATTCTTCCTGTTCTATCTTTTGCCCTATTGCTGCCTTTAACCTTTTTGATTAAAAAAGCGAAAAATATATTTCTTTTAAAAAATCAGACTGCAATCAAAGAGAAAGCTATATTTCTTTGTAATGTAAAACCTCTCTTTAGTTTTAAGTTTGGCGTCTTATAGAAGTTAGTTTATGTCCATTTGAAGTTTGAAGTTCTGTGTTAACTTTCTGTAGGAAAACCGAAATTTTAACTTAAATATACAAATTATTATCAACTACCTTTTATTTACATTTATAAACAACTCTACTATTGCTTCTTTTAACCTTTTTGATTAAAAAAGCGAAAAACATATTTCTTTTAAAAAATCAGACTGCAATCAAAGAGAAAGCTATATTTCTTTTTAATCTGAAACCTCTCTTTAGTTCTTGAAAGCCATTAAACAACTTTTGCAGATTTTCATCCCTCTACTAAGGGATCTTTGGACTGGAAGAAACGGTCTGGAAGCAACATTAAAGATAGAAATGTGAATATACTAATTGGAATTGAAGGTGGGGTTGAGCTCTTAAAGAATATTTTTATGCACTGATGATGTTGGGATATAGCTCTTTTCATCCGGAAATATCAAAGAGACCTTTTAAAACAAAATGAACATCAAACCACTGTTTATCCTTATAGGGGTTGGATAAATTTAATATTGGAAAAATATGAGGGGATCAATTGGATTTTCAGTAATGGGAAGAATCTTTTGCAAGATGAAAGATATATGTATACCTCTTCAAGTTCAAACTCATTATGTAATTGGATTAAATTACTTGGTTTAGTTGTTTGATGAATTTGATAAAGGAAAATGCAATGAGACAAATTGGGATTTCAGTGATTAGATGTGTCTTGAACTAAATGAAAATAAGTTATCAAAAATTCTACTTCAGTTTCTTTTTTTAATTTTAATATACTGTAGCTAAATTTATGTCCGGTTTTTGTGTTTCTATTTGCATATATTAAAAAAAACAAAAAGATGCTTTTTTCAGGTGAAAGCAGGAGCAGCATAAAACTTAAAGCGAAGAGAAATTACTACATATACAATGCGGTCCCTCTCCTCGTCAATACCTTAATCTTTACGCTAAAGTTTGAATTTTGTCCCTATTTTTTAAGAATGACTCTCAAATCACAACCGTTTCATTAGAATAAATAGCTCTTTTAAAACTATTAAAAAACTTTAGCGTCAAGAGCAAGGTATTGACGAGGAGGTAACCCCTCTAAAAAACAAATAAACACGCATCCGTGATCTTTCTTCTGGCAAAAAAAGTACAAAATTCTACGTTTTTGTACATTGCTTGAAATCTTTACAGTAGGGTTCACTGGTATGCTGAACCTGATGGAGTAATTTTCACGAAGATCACTTGATGTTTTGGGGGTATCTTCCCCCTTTTTTCTAAAATTAGGCAAATTTTATCAGGCTCGTAAAATTAGGCAAATTTTATCAGGCTCGTAAGTTTTGATGGGCATCATTAAAGTTGATGAACTTTACAAATTTTGAATAAGCAATAGCTGTGTATTTATTTTTTCCTGAAAACGACTCAATATTCTTTTGTGAAAATTGGTAATCTGAGATTTTTTGGCCTAAAATAACGATCTATTTAGGTTAGAAGTTTGAGAAAAGTCGTTAAAAGACTCAGTTTTGGAAAAAAATGTTTATGTAAGTGACATCATTTTTATGAATACATTCTAAAAGCATGAGAGAACGTATTGTTTTTATATCTATGACGCATACGACATTACAAAAGGAACATTGCTAAGTATAAAGTACCAACTGTAAATAGTCTCCTTACAAAAGGTGTTTAAGTATTTTCATAATGCCTAGAGTAAATAGAGCAAGTAAAACGAGTAACTATAATGCCGAGAGGACAAATGAAGAACTTAGACCATCAAAAGCGACAAGACCCATCCGATCTGAACAAATCTGACCAATCCGAGAGACTAAGGCAAATGGGTATTGAAAGAAGTCTAAAGTAATGATGAACAAAAATTAAGATACAGTTAAAACACTTGCGTCAGCGAAAATTACGAGTCAAAAACAAAAGTGAAGAACAAAGAAATATCCGGTTCGAAGATAATCGGCAGCAAGAATTAAAACAAGACAAATATGAATATTAAAGAGATATGTGGTTACAATACATGCGACAACAAGGAAGTAGAACAAATTCGAAATGAAAGTGAAGAACAAAGAAATATCCAGCTATAAGATATGCCACAGTATTTTTCCCAGAGTGACTGAAAAAAACATGTGGTGACGTCTTGACATCAAGAAGAGGCTTACATCTACGGTTAGCAGACAACCAACGATGAGAGTCCATATACCGAAGCCTGGCGCGTGACGGGGCGTGGTGGCGAAGCTGCCGAGCTCTTGGTACCATACATATATATATATATATATATATATATATATATATATATATATATATATATATATATATATATATATATATATATATATATATATATATATATATATATATATATATATATATATATATATATATATATATAAACTTGTATTGTCTATATTGTCTATATAAACTATATTGTCGGTTTAAACCAGAAAATCTTGAAACCTCTACAGTGTTGTTATACAATACGCTGAATTCTAACCAATATAGTTAATATATAACCAATATAATTAAAACGAAATTTGCATGTTTATTTTTTTTTGCTAAATGACTTTCTCATAGTTTTGATCGTATAATTTTGAAAAAAAAAATGAGCGGGGGAGGAGGCCTAGTTGCCCTCCGATTTGTGGTTACTTAAAAAGGCAACTAGAACTTTTAATTTTTTTTACGAATGTTTTTATTAGTAAAAGATATACGTAACTTACAAATTAGCTTACGTAGCGAACTTCTGTATTCTCATGTTTTTATTACGTATACAAAGGGGTTCACCCCCTCGTTAGAATCTCGCTCTTTACACTAAAGCTTAAATTTTGTTCCAATTTCTTAAGAATGACCCCTGAATCACAAAAGCCGTAGAATAATTAGTTGAAATTACTAAAAATACTTTAGCTTTAAAAAGAGCGAGATATTAGGATGAGGTTAGCCCATCATATGCGTAATAATTTCTGTTTGTTTTAAATTTTAATGCTTCTCCTTACTTTCAGTTGAAAAAACTTTTTCATATTTATTTTTTCATTGTATTTTTTTAAATAATGCTAGATAATCCTGCGCTCCCTTCATGAAAATTTTCTTCCCACATGACAAATTCCTCCAAGGAAAGTTCCCCCAACATATTCCCCTCTTCTCAACTCCCCCCCAACCTAAAAATCCCCCTGAAAACGTCTGTACACTTCCAAATAACCATTACTATATGTAAGCACTGGTCAAAGTTTGTAACTTGTGGCCCCTCCCGCGGGGACTGTGGGGGAGTAAGTCGTCCCAAAAGACATAGTTATAAGGTTTTTTGACTACGCTGAATAAAATGGCTATCTCAGAATTTTGATCTGGTGACTTTGGGAAAACAATTAGCGTGAGAGGTGCCCAAATTGAGTTGGCAAAGAGAATGTAAGACAACTAAGGAGAATTTCACACAGGAAATCTGTAAAATCCTCCGAGTGTAAAATATCACCTGGAAAATTACCCACACCCCTAAAACTTTCCCTCCCCAAGGAAATTCTCCCTATGGAATTCCACTTAAAGCACAAAATCCCCCCTCCCAAAAAATGTCTGTATACTTGTCAATAAAAAATATTATACATAATCAATGAGTATATTTCATAACTTGCAGTCCTCTCACCACGGATTGTGGGGAGTCATTTCAAACAGTTCGTGGTAACGAACTGTAGTAAGGAGTGACCCGACTCAATAGTAACCAATACTCTAAAAATTTTTATGCCAATAGTTACATCAAAAGAATCGCATTTTAATGCTGATTTTAAAAATATAAGTTTTATCAAGATTAATCTTACCCGTCAAAAGTTACGAGCCTGAGAAAATTTGAATCATTTTAGAAAATAGGGGGAAATACCCCCTAAAAGTCATACGATCACACATCACACCATCACACCATCAGTCACACCATCAGATTCACCGTATCAGAGAATCTTGCTGTAGAATTTTCAAGCCGCTATCTATAAAAATGTGGAATTTAGCATTTTTTGCCAGAAGACATAATCACAGATGCGTCTTTATTTGTTTTTTGTTGTTTTTTTCCCTCAGGGGTGATCGTATCGACTGAGTGGTCCTAGAATGTCGCAAAAGGGCTCATTCTAACGAAAATTAAAAGTTCTAGTGCCCTTTTTAAATGACCAAAAAATTGGGGAGCATCTAGGCCCCCTCCCATGCTCATTTTTTCCCCAAAGTCACCGGATCAAAATTCTGAGATAGCCATTTTATTCACCATAGTCGAATAATCTAATAACTATGTCTTTGGGGACGACTTACTCCGCCGCAGTTGCCGTGGGAGGGGCTGCAAGTTACAAACTTTGACCTGTGTTTACATATAGTAATGGTTACTGGGAAGTGTACAAATGTTTTCAGGGGGATTTTTTTGGTTTGGGTGGAGAGTTGAAGGGGGGCTCCGTGGGAGGATCTGTCAATGGAGGAACGTTTTATTGGGGAAGAGACTTTCAATGGAGGGGGCGCAGGATTTTCTAGCAAATTAAAAAAAAACAATTAAAAAAAAATATGAAAAGTTTTTTCTACTGAAAGTGAGGAGCAGCATTAAAACTTAAAACGAACAGAAATCATTACGCATATGAGGGGTTTACCTCCTGGTAATACCTCGCTCTTTACGCTAAAGTATTTTTTGTAATTTCAACTATTTATTCTACGGCCTTTGTGATTCAGGGGTCATTCTTAAGGAATTGGGACAAAATTTAAGCTTTAGTGTAATGAGCGAGGTATCGACGAGGGGTGAGCCCCCTCATATACGCAATAAAAACATACGAATATAAACTTATATATATATATATATATATATATATATATATATATATATATATATATATATATATATATAAATATATAAATATATATATATATATAAACTTGTATTGTCTATATTGTCTATATAAACTATATTGTCGGTTTAAACCAGAAAATCTTGAAACCTCTACAGTGTGGTTATACAATACACTGAATTCTAATGGCGTGATTTTCATTGACATTCTTTTACTTTTAAAGGGTGTTTTCCCTGCTTTTCAAAAATCTGGCAAATTTTCTAAGGCTTGTAGTCTTTGATGGGTAACATTAAATTTAATGAATGTTTTATATTTGGAATAAGCATAACAAGTCAATTTTTGCCAATCTATTGATATCAAAATTCCGTTTTTGTTTACTATTGAGCAGTGTTGCTCTTTATTTACAGCTTGTCAGCACAAACTGTTTGTAAAGCATAAAAGGAACCCTACATCATTTTCAAATATTTTAATATAAATATCTGTATAAATAAAAGTATAAAACAAGAGTTGAAGAAGGGATTAGTAACCAGCTTTTTATTTAATATTGCCTTGGGTCCAAAAATTAGTAGAAATTTTTTTTAAGAAGAGAACAATTTTTGTCCATAGAAACCCAAACACCAAGAAACAAAGTTTCAAAAAGGTTAGAAACTTTTGCATCCCAAAAGAGGTTGCAATCTTATGCAATAAAGTTGTGAGAACCCTAAACCTACTACTTGAAAAAAAACATGCCCTAATGGGTGGTTGTTTTAAGCAGAAAACCATGGCAGATTTCAGCCAAGGTCATTACAAACATTAGAATTTGGAAGAGTGAGGGTAATATATTTTGCAAACCGTTGGATCATGTGAGTGGTGCTGGATCATGTGAGTGGTTGCACAAACAGAAGATGAAGATCAAACAGCTAAGTGTTGTATATTACTTCATTCATTATACAATTTTAGCCTCATATTGCAGATAGAGGCTTCAAAACCGTAAAATAACAGCTTTGGTGAAAATGGAATACCACTTATAAAATAGGTATAACACCGCATATAAAATAGTATAGTAATCAAAAGCTAGAAACACTTTAATACAAACTATGGTAGAAATTAAAGGTCCTTTATGGAACTCTTCTTAACTCTATCTCTCAACTCAACTCTATATCTCTTCTCTCAACTCTTCTTTTTAGAACAGTAAAAAACTTTAGCGTAAAGAGCGGGGCGTTGATGAGGAAGCAGCCCCTTTCATATACGAAGTAATTTCTGTTCGTCTTAAGTTTAAATGTCGCTCCTTACTTTCCGTTAAAAAAACTTGTTTTTTTTTAATTTAATTTCTGAACGTTTTTGAATCAATTCATGTTTTGATTTTGGCTCTCCGCAGATGAATAATTAAAACGAAATTTGCATGTTTATTTTTTTTGCTAAATGACTTTCTCATAGTTTTGATCGTATAATTTTGAAAAAAAATGAGTGGGGGAGGAGGCCTAGTTGCCCTCCGATTTGTGGTTACTTAAAAAGGCAACTAGAACTTTTAATTTTTTTACGAATGTTTTTATTAGTAAAAGATATACGTAACTTACAAATTAGCTTACGTAGCGAACTTCTGTATTCTCATGTTTTTATTACGTATACAAAGGGGTTCACCCCATCGTTAGAACCTCGCTCTTTACACTAAAGCTTAAATTTTGTTCCAATTTCTTAAGAATGACCCCTGAATCACAAAAGCCGTAGAATAATTAGTTGAAATTACTAAAAATACTTTAGCTTTAAAAAGAGCGAGATATTAGGAGGAGGTTAGCCCATCATATGCGTAATAATTTCTGTTTGTTTTAAATTTTAATGCTTCTCCTTACTTTCAGTTGAAAAAACTTTTTCATATATATTTTTTCATTGTATTTTTTTTAAATAATGCTAGATAATCCTGCGCTCCCTTCATGAAAATTTTCTTTCCACATGACAAATTCCTCCAAGGAAAGTTCCCCCAACATATTCCCCTCTTCTCAACTCCTCCCCCAACCTAAAAATCCCCCTGAAAACGTCTGTACACTTCCAAATAACCATTACTATATGTAAGCACTGGTCAAAGTTTGTAACTTGTGGCCCCTCCCGCGGGGACTGTGGGGGAGTAAGTCGTCCCCAAAGACATAGTTACAAGGTTTTTTTACTACGCTGAATAAAATGGCTATCTCAGAATTTTGATCTGGTGACTTTGGAAAAACAATTAGCGTGAGAGGTGTCCTCCAATTTTTTGGTCACTTAAAAAGAGCACTAGAACTTTTCGTTTCCGTTAGAATGAGCCCTCTTGCAAGATTCTAGGACTACTGGGTCGATAAGATCACCCTTTGGAAAAAAACGAAAAAAATAAACACGCATCCGTGATCTGCCTTCTGGCAAAAAAATAAAAAATTCTACATTTTTGTAGATAGGAGCTTGAAACTTCTACAATAGATTTCTCTGATACGCTGAATCTAATGATGTGATTTTCGTTAAGATTCTATGACTTTTAGGGGTTGTTTTCCCCTATTTTCTAAATAATTTTCTCAGGCTCGTAACTTTTGATGGGTAAGACTAAACTTGATTAAACTTATCAAACAGTTCGTGGTAACGAACTGTAGTAAGGAGCGACCCGGCTCAATAGTAACCAAAACTCTAAAAAATTGAATTTTGATATCAATAGCTACATCAAAAGAATTGCATTTTAATGCTAATTTTTAATATATAAGTTTCATCAAGTTTAGTCTTACCCATCAAAAGTTACGAGCCTGAGAAAATTTGCCTTATTTAAGAAAATAGGGGAAAACACCCCCTAAAAGTCGTAGGATCTTAACGAAAATGACACCATCAGATTCAGCGTATCAGAGAACCCTACTGTAGAAGTTTCAAGCTCCTATCTACAAAAATGTGGAATTTTGTATTTTTTGCCAGAAGACAAATCACGGGTGCGTGTTTATTTGTTTGTTTTTTCTTTTTCCCAGGGGACATCGTATCGACCAAGTGGTCCTAGAATGTCGCAAGAGGGCTCATCCTAACGGAAATGAAAAGTTCTAGTGCCCTTTTTAAGTGACCAAAAAAATTGGAGGGCATGTAGGCCCCCTCCCACGCTCATTTTTTCCCAAAGTCAACGGATCAAAATTTTGAGATAGCCATTTTGTTCAACATAGTCGAAAACCATAATAACTATGTCTTTGGGGATGACTTACTCCCCCACAATCCCTGGGGGAGGGGCTGCAAGTTACAAACTTTGACCAGTGTTTACAAATAGTAATGGTTATTGGGAAGTGTACAGACGTTTTCAGGGGGATTTTATCTTGTTTGGGGGGTGGGGATGAGGAGAGGGGGCTATGTTGGAGGATCTTTCCTTGGAGGAATCTGTCATGGGGGAAGAAAAATTCAATGAAAAGGGCGCAGGATTTTCTAGCATTACTATAAGAAAACAATGAAAAATAAACATGAAAACTTTTTTCAAATCAAAGGAAGGAGTAGCATTGAAACTTAAAACGAACAGATATTATTACGAATATGAGGGGTTCTAATAATATTTTAGCATAAAGAGCGAGGTATTTAGGAGGAGATAAATACCTCGCTCTTTATGCTAAAGTATTTTTAGTAATTTCAACTATTTATTCTACGGCCTTTCTGATTCAGGGGTCATTCTTAAAGAATTGGGACAAAACTTACGATTTAGTGTAAAGAGCGAGGTATTAACGAGGGTACAAACCCCCTCGTATACATAATAAAAATATAAGGTTATGAAAGTTTGTTACGTAAGTTAATTCTTAAGTTACGTATAATTTTTACTAATAAAAACGTTCGTTAAAAATTAAAAGTTCTAGTTGCCTTTTTAAGTAACCGAAAAATTGGAGAGCAACTAGGCCTCCTTCTCCACCCCTTATTTCTCAAAATCGTCTGATCAATACTAAGAGAAAGCCATTTAGCCAAAAAAGAATTAATATACAAATTTCATTTTAATAATTTATGTGCGGGGAGCCAAAATCAAACATGCATTAATTCAAAAACGTTCAGAAATTAAATAAAAAAAAAAACTAGTTTTTTTAACTGAAAGTAAGGAGCGACATTAAACTTAAAACGAACAGAAATTACTCCGTATATGAAATGGGTTGTCCCCTCTTCATTCCCTCGATCTTTACGCTAAAGTTTGACTCTTTGCCACAAGTCTACTTATTAAAACAATTAAAAGCTTTAGCGTAAAGAGCGAGGGAATGAAGAGGGGACAACCCACTTCACATACGGAGTAATTTCTGTTCGTTTTAAGTTTTAATGTCGCTCCTTACTTTCAGTTAGAAAAACTAGTTTTTTTTTTATTTAATATATTTAAAATCAGCATTAAAATGCGATTCTTTTGATGTGGCTATTGGTACCAAAATTCCATTTTTTAGAATTCTGGTTACTATTAAGCCGGGTCGTTCCTTACTACAGTTCGTTACCACGAACTGTTTGATAAAACAAAAAAAAGTTTTTTTAGCTGAAAGTAAGGAGCGACATTCAAACTTAAAACAAACAGAAATTACTCCGTATATGAAAGATACTGTTCAAACCTCAACGCCTCGCTCTTTACGCTAAAGTTTGACTCTTTCTCTCAACTTTAATTTTTAAAACAGTAAAAAACTTTAGCGCAAAGAGCGGGGCGTTGTGGAGGTAAACCCCCTTTCATATACGGAGTAATCTTGGTTCGTTTTAAGTTTCAATGTTGCTCTTTACTTTCAGTTAAAAAACTTGTTTTTTTATTTAATTTCTGAACGTTTATGAATTAATGCATGTTTTGATTTTGGCTCTCCGCACATAAATAATTAAAACAAAATTCACATAATATTTTTTTTTGTTTTTGGCTAAACAGCTTTCTCATAGTTTTAATCGAAAGATTTTGAGAAAAAAAGAGCGGGGGAGGAGGCCTAGGTTCCATCCAAATTTTTGATTACTTAAAAAGGCAACTAGAACTTTTATTTTTTACGAGCGTTTTCATTAGTAAAAAATATACGTAACTTACGAATTAACTTGCATAACGAACTTCTATATTCGTATGTTCTTATTACGTATATCAGGGGGTTCACCCCCTCGCCAATACCTCGCTCTTTACCCTAAAGCTTAAATTTTGTCCCAATTCCTTGAGAATGACCTTTGAATCACGAAGGCCGTAGAATAAATAATTGAAATTACTAAAAATAATTTAGAGTGAAGAGCGAGGTATTACAAGGAGGTGAACTCCTCATATGCGTAATAATTTCTATTCGTTTTAAGTTCGTTCTACACCTTACTTTCAGTTGAAAAAACTTTTCGTATTTATTTTTTCATGTTTTTTTTTCAAATAATGCTCGAAAATCCTGCGCCTCTTCATTGAAATTATCTTCCCCATGACAGACTCCTCCATGGAAATATCCTCCCATGTAATCCCCCTTCAACTTATCCCCCCCTGCAAACCAAAAAAAATCCCCTGAAAACTTCTGTACACTCCCCAATAACCATTACTATATGTAAACACTGGTCAAAGTTTGTAACTTGCAGCCCCTCCCACGGGGACTGTAGGGAAGTAAATCGTCCCCAAAGACATAGCTATTAGGGTTTTCGACTATTGTGAATAAAATGACTATCTCATAATTTTGATCTGGTGACTTTGGGAGAAAAATGAGCATGGGAGGGGGTCTAGGTTCCCTCCAATTTTTTTGGTCAGTTAAAAAGGGCACTAGAACTTTGAATTACCTTTAGAATTAGCTTTCTTTCAACATTCTTGGACCACTGGATCGATACGATAACCCCTTGGAAAAAAAAAATCACGCACCCGTGATTAGTCTTCTGGCAAAAAATACGAATATCCACATTCTTGTACATAGGAACTTAAAACTCCTACAGTAGGGTTCTCCGATACGCTAAATGCGATGGTTTGACTTTAGTTAAGATTATATGACTTTTAGGGGGTGTTCAGCCCTATTTTCCAAAAAAACACGCATCCGTGATCTGTCTTCTGGCAAAAAATGCGAAATTCCACATTTTTGTAAATAGGAGTTTGAAATTTCTACAATATGGTTCTCTGATACGCTGAATCTGATGGTGTGATTTTCGTTAAGAATGGTTGACTTTTAGGGGGTGTTTCCGCCTATTTTCCAAAATGAGGCAAATTTTCTCAGGCTCGTAACTTTTGATGGATAAAACTAAACTTGATGAAACTTATATATTTAAAATTAAAATGCGATTCATTTGATGTAACTATTGGTATCAAAATTCCATTTTTTAGATTTTTGGTTACTATTGAGCCGGGTCGCTCCAGTTCGTTACCACGAACTGTTTGATAATTCGACTGAACTGTTTTCAGTAAAGTGGAACTTAAATTTTAGCATAGAGATTATACGGGTCACAGGTCACCCCTGAAATAACATAGCTGTGGTACTTATTTTCAGATGTGCTAATAGTTTTCAAATATAATATGTGGTCTTTCTTTTTTGTGCTTTTTTGGGGGGTAGAGGGGGATTTCCACACTGCCTAATCACTGTGTATATGTCTCATTTCTATTCAAACATGTGCAAGAATAAGTGAAGACAACCTTTGTTTTCTTTCAAATATAATTTTTTGCAAATGTTGCAATTTTTTGCAAAGGAGGGCAAAATAAGTGATCAACATTATAACGGAAGCTGATTTTACTTACCTCAATAGCCTATTGTATAAATTCATTGGCGCAATATCTATTGATATGTTAAGAAATCCTATGAGAACGCGTGAAGTCGTTATGCATGGCATGAAAAGACGTATCACTCCAACAATTTCTGACACTTTAACTGCAAATCTTATGATTGAATACTCCTATTCAAACATAAAAGACAATATTCCTGCATTTGGACCTAATCTTTCTGGAGGAAAGTTCGCGGCGGATCCGGCACATGGCTTACATAATTTCGTGGAAGCATCTGGGATTCTAAACCAAATAGATTTGCTTTTCACATAACTTTATTTGAGGGATAACTATGAGGTCTAAGGGAAATTGTGGTTTTTCTGAATCCCAGTTTATGGTCTATTCATATCACAGCAATGCGACTATATTTCCGTTGATGGATTTCTTGCTTCTTAGAAATGTTGTTATTGCAAAAACTTTTTAGCAAAAACAAGCTTTTGTTTAGACTGAAGTTGATTAAGTTTAGTAATCATAAAGTTTAAATCTATTAAACAAAAATTATTTAGTATATGAAGGTGCCCATAAAATAGTTTCTAAAAATAAGAAATAAAATAAAAAATTAATGAATAATATTTTTGTAAAAAAAAACGTACAAGTTCGTCTTGAAATAATTGACGGCTAATTGAATATTATAAGTAATATATAAATCAATCCATTTAAGTCACTCACTAAAAAAAGGGCGAATGTATTTTTTTTTTAGTTCACTTACCTTTTTTGAGGCAATCGCTTTTCCGGTCAATGTGAAAGAACCGGTAAACTAACTGCAGAGGGTGAGGACTAGAAAAAAGAAGTTTTTCTTTTTATCTGCAAGGTGTTTTTTAAAGGTGTTAAATTTAGCCGTTTATATTTATTTTTAGTACTTTTTTTTATCTATTCGATAAATAATAGAAATTTTCAAAAAAAAAGTCGTTCCAGATAATTTTCTTTTATATCCAAAAATCCTCCCCAAAGAATATTTTTGTTAATTTCAAAATCGTTAGAAAGATGGTTTTATTGAAACCGTACGGTTTAATAACCAGAACCCTTGAAATGAAAGTTTGGGTGGGCCAATAGATAGAATTTCATTAAGACCCACATGAGGTTTTAACGTGTATAATGCTTCACAGATCTTCATTTATTCAAGTTTCTTTTGTAGAATTATTAATGGTGACATCTTGACATAATCACTTTCACAGAAGAAATGAAGTAATGTCATGTGATTTGCATAACAAATTTTCATACCGAGTACGCGTCACAAGTGCAAACGGACCTGAAATTTAAATTAAAATGTCATGGAAAAAAGTAAGTGTTGTTATATTTGAAATATTGATCTTTTCGTTATATTTGGAATATTTGAATAATGATCTTGTCTTGGAAAGTGAATCGAAACAAAGGTTTCAAAAATGCGTTTCTAAGAGAAACCTTACATAAGAAACCTCTCCATACATCAAAGGAAATTACCCATAAGAAATGTCCCAAGCCACAGTCAAAACTGTGGGTATTTCAATTCAGAAAAGAAAGACAACAAAATAAATATTTTCAAAGCTCTTTCTGTAATCATAGTTGAATATAATGTATGGTAGTAGGTTAATGCTCAACTACATTAATGCTCAACTTTGGTTGGGCACAGGCACGTACGGAGGAATTTTTTCGGGGGGGGGCAAAACCTTCGAAACAGCAGATATAAAGTAGCACTTTTTTTATTTAGTAATGTAAAAAGCACGTACATTGGAAAATACAGATCAACTTTAATCTGTAGTATTGTAGCGAATGGGGGGAAGAAGACTGAAGCCTTAAAAGTTCGTTTTAGGCTCAGATTATGTTCATAGCGATTTAAAACCTGTGATTAATCTATTATATCCCACTGGAAGAGAAATTTTAGGGTTAACAGTGCAATATGGGTGTTGTGGGGGGTAGTTCTTCTATTTCAAAAACGTAGATTTTAATGAAAAATGATAGTTTACAAAATTGATCCATTAAAAGCTGTACTTTATCCTGAAAAGGGGGGACAAACGCCCTAATATCAATGAAAATTCTATTTTGCTGTGAAAGCCAACTCTCTTAAAAAAAATAACAGTACAATTGCTAATTACTTCAAAGAGGGTAAAAAGTTAGACAGAAAATGGGTTAATAATTGGACAGTGACTTGACCGGATAATTGCATGCTGTAAAATCCCCCAATAAAGGCTTCACACATGTATCTAGATTCTTAATAAATGCCCTACTTTTGCCAGAAATCCCAAGAAACCACGGGGAAATTAAACATTTCGCAAAATTTCGGGGGGGGGGGAGCATTAATATGCTCAACCATAGTTGAGCATATTAAATAGAGCCTAATTTATGGTATTGCTCATCCTGGTCGTCCCTGAATGCACTTCGAAGAGGTCATAGGGAAAGATTTAAAGAAATTTGAACTTCATGGGAGAAAATAAAGATTGCAGTCTTGAATTGATCAGTGGCGGGAGGGGCAGGTGTGTTTGGCTCAGACAGGTTAATGCTGCAATAAGTTGCCAGTTGTGATAGTAGTATTCATTTTGAATCTTCTCCTAATGCAGATATAAGATGCGAGATCCCCCAGCAAGAATAAACCAAACCGACGAAAAGAACAGACCAGATAGTTTAATGACGTTGACCTGCAAGGAGAGTAAATATTGCAATTTCAGCAAACCTATCAAATGCCACTTTATTAAATCTCATGAATTAAATCCTGGACTTTTTATGTACCTAGACACACATAGCAGCGTCTGTATCCAGGCAACGATGTTTTTGGAGAGGAGGGAGGGGCAAAGCAACTATGAAAAACATAAGATTAGGAGACGTACATGGAAGATAATAGAAATTGAAGGAAAAACATAAAAATTTCAACATTTTGTCCACATACTTTAGGTAAGGTAAGTTTGGTAAGGGTAATAGTTTCGTTCCAGAGCCCACGGGTGTCAAGCCATGCTTTAGAGCTTATGTCTGGGGCATCTTATTACATCTAAACTACAGTATCGCGTAAATTCGCACTTTCATACGTCAGACCTTCAGACAGTAATGAACTTTGATGGTCAGCCTTCTGTATTTGTTCTCTATGCACCATCTTTTGAAGGTACTTTCTTGTACTGAAATAAATTTATTTCTCCCTTATAATAAATATCGTAATAGAAATATGCAAGAAATTACGGTTCTTTTCTAGGAAGGATTTTTTGTATTAAATCTTATCGCTTAAAATGACCCAAGGATTTATTTATCTTCTACACTAATCTAGGAGCTGAGAATACTTGAGTCATACAAACAGTATGCCAAGCTATTTTATAGCACCTAAATATATTTAAACGAAAACAATTTACCATTATCTTTGATGTGGGAAAAATCAACTGTCGCCAAGTACATTTCAAAAGCATGGTTTTAACATAACTTGCACGCCTTATCGCCTTTTAAAAAACGATAAAACAAAAACCCAGGGGTTTTAGTTGGTAGAGATTAAACCAAGCAATAAACAAGGCTTAACATGTTGTAAAATACCCACTACTCTCAGTCACGGCTGACCGAGTCGTAATTTTTTCGGCTACCTCCGCAGGGGCTTGTGGATCATGACAGCCATTAGGATCCTAATTGCCCTTTTGATGGTTCGGGTTGAAATTTAATAGATTACTAAAATTGTAATTTGGAATCAACAAAGAATTTGCCGGAAATCAATTTTTTTGATGGGTGAACGAAAATCTGTGAAATCGGCCTGAGCTTCTGAGTTATGGCTTTAATGGTAGATCGGGTTGGAATTACATTTCCTTTTTTCTGACATAAACTGAAGCATTTCTTTTAATATCGTACATGTATAATATGAAGAAGATAGTTCACGCTATTTGGACCAGTATTCGAAGAGATTTTTCCCCAAGTTTTATTTTCCTACAGTGCATAGACCACACATTAAATTAAGAAATGACATCCTATTAGCAGCCAAAACTCTAAAAAATTGTATTTCGAAAAATATATGTATAGGCTACATAAAAAAATCAGCTTTTTATAATGTTTCTAAATAAGCAAAATTAATTGAGTTCAAGTTCCACACATAACTTATGTGCCTGAGAAAATTTGCCTCATTTTCGAAAAAGGGGTAAAACATCCCCAAAATGGTAAGTTATCTTAATGAAAAAAAAAATCACCATTAACTTGAGCATATCAAAGAACACTATTCCAGAGGTTTCAAGTCCCTATTTATAAAACTCCTAACAATAATTCTGCACGGTGGCACATTGTTTCCGAAACATGCATATGGTCCATAAAAAGAAAACGGTTAATATAGATATTCATTTTAAAAGTTTATTGAACAAGGAGTTGATTCAATTGAGGCTTGACTACATCAAACAGTTCATGGTAACGAAATCAAACAGTTCGTGGTAACGAACTGTAGTAAGGAGCGACCCGGCTCAATAGTAACCAAAACTCTAAAAAATGGAATTTTGATACCAATAGCTACATCAAAAGAATCGCATTTTAATGCTGGTTTTAAATATATAAGTTTCATCAAGTTTAGTCTTACCCATCAAAAGTTACGAGCCTGAGAAAATTTGCGTTATTTTAGAAAATAGGGGGAAACGCCCCCTAAAAGTCATAGAATCTTAACGAAAATCACACCATCAGATTCAGCGTATCGGAGAACCCTACTGTAGAAGTTTCGAGCTCCTATCTACAAAAATGTGGAATTTTGCATTTTTTGCCAGAAGGCAGATCACGGATGCGTGTTTATTTGTTTTTTTGTTTTTTTGTTTTTTTGTTTTGTTTTTTTCTTTTTCCCAGGGGTGATCGTATCGACCCAGTTGTCCTAGAATGTTGCAAGAGGGCTCATTCTAACGGAAATGAAAAGTTCTAGTGCCCTTTTTAAGTGACCAAAAAAATTGGAGGGCACCTAGGCCCCCTCCCACGCTAATTATTTTCCCAAAGTCAACGGATCAAAATTCTGAGATAGCCATTTTATTCAGCGTAGTCGAAAAACCTTATAACTGTGTCTTTGGGGACGACTTACTCCCCCACAGTCCCCGTGGAAGGGGCAACAAGTTACAAACTTTGACCTGTGCTTACATATAGTAATGGTTATTGGGAAGCATACAGGCGTTTTCAGGAGGATTTTTTTTTGGTTTGGGGGAGGGGTTGAGAAGAGGGGGACATGCTGGGGGAACTTTCCTTCGAGAATTTGTAATGGGAGAAGAAAATTTCCATGAAGGGAGAGCAGGATTTACTAGCATTATTTAAAAAAAAACAATTAAAAAATAAAAGTAAAAAAGCTTTTTCAGCTGGAAGTAACGAACAGCAATAAAACTTAAAACAAACAGAAATTATTACCCATATGAGGGGCTCACCTCCTTCTAATACCTCGCTCTTTACGCTAAAGTATTTTCAGTAATTTCAACTACTTATTCTACGGCTTTTGTGATTCAGGGGGTCATTCTTAATGAATTGGGATAAAATTTAAGCTTTAGTGTAAAGAGCGAAGAACTGACGATGGGGCGAATCCCCTCATATATGTAATAAAAACATGAGAATACAAAAGTTCTTTACGTAAGCTAATTTATAAGTTACGTAAATCTTTTACCAATAAAAAGATTTGTAAAAAATTAAAAGTTCTAGTTGCCTTTTTAATTAACCAAAAAATCGGGGGGCAACTAGGCTTCGTCCCCCGCTCTTTTTTTCTCAAAATCATTCGATCAAAATTATGAGAAAGCCATTGAGCCAAAAAAAAAAAATATGCAAATTTCGTTTTGATTATTCCTCTGCGGAGAGCCAAAATCAAAACATGCATTTGATTCAAAAACGTTCAGAAATTAAATAAGAAAAACAAGTTTTTTTAACTGAAAGTAAGGAGCGACATTAAAACTTAAAACGCACAGAAATTACTTCGTATATGAAAGAGGCTGCTTCCTCATAAACGCCCCGCTCTTTACGCTAAAGTTTTTTACTGTTTTAAAAAGAAGAATTGAGCGAAAGAGTCAAACTTTAGCGTAAAGAGCGGGGCGTTGATGAGGAAGCAGCCTCTTTCATATACGAAGTAATTTCTGTGCGTTTTAAGTTTTAATGTCGCTCCTTACTTTCAGTTAAAAAAACTTGTTTTTTTTATTTAATGTAAGTAAGGAGCAACCTGGCTCAATAGTCACCGGAACCATTAAATCAGTTTTATCAGTTTTTGCTGATTCTAAATATATGAATGAATGAATGAATGAACTTTATTACCCGTAAAAGTATAAAAAACACAAAGTAAGGAGTATTATCAAACAGTTCGGGGTAACGAACTGTAGTAAGGAGCGACCCGGCTCAATAGTAACCGAGACTCTAAAAAATGGAATTTTCCAAAAATGGAATTTGGTAATTTCTAAAAAAAATAAGAATAATCGGATTTTAATGCTGATTTTAAATATATAAGTTTCATCAAGATCAGTTATACCCATCAAAAGTTACGAGCCTGAGAAAATTTGCCTCATTTTGGAAAATAGGGGGAAACACCCCCTAAAAGTCATACATGCTTAACGAAAATCACACCATCAGATTCAGCGTATCAGAGAACCATATTGAAGAAGTTTCAAGCTCCTATTTACAAAAATGTGGAATTTTGCATTTTTTGCCAGAAGACAGATCACGGATGCGTGTTTATTTGTTTTTTTGTTTGTTTTTTTGTTGTTTTTTTGTTGTTTTTTTTTGTTTGTTTTTCCAGGGGTGATCGTATCGACTGAGTAGTCCTAGAATGTCGCGAGAGGGCTCATTCGAACGGAAATTAGAAGCTGTAGTGCCCTTTTTAAGTGACAAAAAAATTTGAGGGCACCTAGGCCCCATCACACGCTCATTTTTTCCCAAAAGTCAGCGGATCAAAATTCTGAGATAGCCATTTTATTCACCATAGTCGAAAAACCTAGTAACTATGTCTTTGGGGACGACTTACTCCCCCCAGTCCCCGTGGGAGGGGCTGCAAGTTGCAAACTTTGACCTGTGTTTACATCTTTTTTCTCAAAATCTTCCAATTAATTGCAATTAATTAATATGCAAATTTCGTTTTAATTATTTATGTGCGGAGAGCCAAGATCAAAACATGCATTAATTCCAAAACGTCCAGAAATTAAATAAAAAAAAACAATTTTTTTTTATATGAAAGTAAGGAGCAACATTAAAACTTAAAACGAACATAAATTACTCCGTATATGAAAGGGGCTTTTCTTCTTCAACGCCCCACTCTTTACGCTAAAGTTTCTTACTGTTTAAAAAATAGAGTTAAGAGAAAGAGTCCAACTTTAGCGTAAAGAGCGAGGCGCTGAGGAGGAAAAGCCCTTTTCATATACGGAGTAATTTCTGTTCGTTTTAAGTTTTAATGTTGCTCCTTACTTTCATATAGAAAAACTTGTTTTTTTTTTTAATAAATAAACAAAAACAAAAACGATAGACAGCGAAGAAAAAAAAATTCAAACAAACAAAAGACAACATGGACTAATAAACCAGTATCAATATGGAAAAAAGGCTGCAGAGGATCATAAACGTGAATAAAGTTGGTAGTCTTTTTACATAAATCATCACTGGAAGACCCAATCCGAGAAGGCACATCTATTAAACCAAATCGAGCAATTATTGTTTTGTTTCGGTGCCATCTAGGAAGCCGGAGGAGAAATTTGCAATATCTGAAATAAGCCGTACTTAGAGTATGCCGATCTTTCTTACGAAACAGATGAGCCATGCCTGATAAAAACAAAAGCACAGGGGCACAATAAGCGTTCCTAATGGAACCTTTGCTGTTTTTCCATAAGACATTTCACGGATGCATGTTTATTTGTTGTTGTTTTTTTCCTGGGTAATCCAAAAAAATAATGGTCCTAGAAGACCGGGAGAGGGTACCTTCGAACAGTAATTAGATGTTCTAGCACCTTTTTTAAATAACTAAAAAGATTGGTGGGCAACTGACCCCCCCCTCCAACGTCTATTTTATCCAAATTTATCTGACCAAAATTTTAAAAAGACCATTTTATTCAATTTAGTTGAAAGATCAAATAGCCACGTCTTAAGAAGTAATTAAAAAAAACAAGTTTTTTAAATGTAAGTAAGCAGCGACATTAAAACTTAAAACGAACAAAAATTACTTCGTATATGAAAGGGGCTGCTTCCTCATCAATGTCCCGCTCTTTAGGCTAAAGTTTGGCTCTTTCTCTCTACTCTACTTTTTAAAACAGTACAAAGCTTTAGCGTAAAGAGCGGGACTTTGATGAGGAAGCAGCCCCTTTCATTTACGAAGTAATTTTTGTTCGTTTTAAGTTTTAATGTCGCTCCTTACTTTCATTTAAAAAAACTTTTTTTTTGTTTAATTTCTGGACGTTTTTTAATTAATGCATTTTTTTTCATCTTGGCTATCCACGCATAAGTAATTAAAACGAAATTTGCATATTAATTTTTTTGGGCTAAATGGCCTTTTCATAGTTTTAATCGGAAGATTTTGAAAAAAAGGAGCGAGAGAGGAGGCCTAGTTGCCCTCTAATTTTTTGATTACTTAAAAAGGCAACTTTAACTTTTAATTTTTTAGGAACGTTTTCATAAGTAAAAAATATACGTAACTTACGAATTAACTTACGTAGCGAACTTCTATATTCGTATGTTTTTATTGCGTATATGAGGGGGCTCACCCCTCGTCGATACCTCGCTCATTACACTAAAGCTTAAATTTTGTCCCAATTCCTTAAAAATGACCCCTGAATCACAAAGGCCGTAGAATAAATAGTTGAAATTACAAAAAATACTTTAGCGTAAAGAGCGAGGTATTACGAGGAGATAAACCCCTCATATGCGTAATAATTTCTGTTCGTTTTAAGTATTAATGCTGCTCCTCACTTTCAGTAGAAAAAACTTTTCATATTTTTTTTTCATTGTTTTTTTTTAATTTGCTAGAAAATCCTGCGCCCCCTCCATTGAAAGTCTCTTCCCCAATAAAACGTTCCTCCATTGAAAGATCCTCCCACGTAGCCCCCCTTCAAATCTCCACCCAAACCAAAAAAATCCCCCTGAAAACATTTGTACACTTCCCAGTAACCATTACTATATGTAAACACTGGTCAAAGTTTGTAACTTGCAGCCCCTCCCACGGCAACTGCGGCGGAGTAAGTCGTCCCCAAAGACATAGTTATTAGATTATTCGACTATGGTGAATAAAATGGCTATCTCAGAATTTTGATCTGGTGACTTTGGGGAAAAATGAGCATGGGAGGGGGCCTAGATGCCCCCCAATTTTTTGGTCACTTAAAAAGGGTACTAGAACTTTTAATTTCCGTTAGAATGAGCCCTTTTGCGACATTCTAGGACCACTCAGTCGATACGATCACCCCTGAGGAAAAAAAAACAACAAAAAACAAATAAACACGCATCTGTGATTATGTCTTCTGGCAAAAAATGCTAAATTCCACATTTTTATAGATAGCGGCTTGAAAATTCTACAGCAAGATTCGCTGATACGCTGAATCTGATGGTGTGACTGATGGTGTGATGGTGTGATGTCTGATCGTATGACTTTTAGGGGGTATTTCCCCCTATTTTCTAAAATAATTCAAATTTTTCTCAGGCTCGTAACTTTTGACGGGTAAGATTAATCTTGATAAAACTTATATTTTTAAAATCAGCATTAAAATGCGATTCTTTTGATGTAATTTCTTTTGATGTAATTGTAATTTTTGATATAGCTATTGGCATCCAAATTCCATTTTTTAGAGTTTTGGTTACTATTGAGCCGGGTCGCTCCTTACTACAGTTCGTTACCACGAACTGTTTGAAATGACTCCCGACAATCCGTGGTGAGAGGACTGCAAGTTATGAAATATACTCATTGATTACGTATAAATTTTTTATTGACAAGTATACAGACATTTTTTGGGAGGGGGTATTTTGTGCTTTAAGTGGAATTCCATAGGGAGAATTTTCCTTGGGGAGGGAAAGTTTTAGGGGTGCGGGTAATTTTCCAGGTGATATTTTGCACTCGGAGGATTTTATAGATTTCCTGTGTGAAATTCTCCTTAGTTGTCTTACATTCTCTTTGCCAACTCAATTTTGTATGTGGAGGTGTTCTGGGGAAAATATTCGGGGGCTATTGTCATTATTTTCAAGTTTCGGAAACAAATTCCACAGAAGGGGGGATTTCCATAGTGATTGAAAAACTGATTAGAGATTAAAGTCTTTTTCAAATGAAAGTATTCTAAGGATAATTTTTCAGGCCGAATCGTCAGCACAAAACTACAGGGAGGGGATTTTTTTTAGCGAGAATGGGGCTATCTGGAGGTAATTTGACGATGAGGGGGGGGGGGTGTATTTTACGTTGGATGAAATTTCGCTGAGGAGTTTCACGTGAGGGAGCAGGCATATTTTACGGAGGGTGAGCCATATTTATTCCCATTATTTGGAAAACGAACAGAAATTAAATAAAAAAACAAAAACAAGTTTTCTTTAACTGAAAATAAGGAGCAACATTAATACTCAAAACAAACAGAAATTATTCTGTATAAAGCGTTGCCTCCTTATCGAAAACTTGCTCTTTATCCTAAAGTTTGACTGTTTGTCCCAGTTTTTTAAGAACGGCTACTGAAACAAGGGGGCGTTTAATTAGAATAGGAAGTCTTTTTAAAAGTCCCAACAGCTTAAGAGTAAAGAAAAGACATTGAGGAGGGAGTTACCCTTCATATACGAAATAATTTCTAATTGTCTTGAGTTTTAATGTTGCTCCTTGCTTTCAGTTAAAAAACACTTTTTTTCAAACAGTTCATGGTAACTTACTGCAGTAAGGAGCGACCAGGCTAAATAGTAAATGAAAAAAAAAACGAAATTTTGATACTAAAAGATACATCAAAAGAATTGGATTTTCATGTTAATTTTAAATATATAAATTTCATCAAATTTAGTCTTTGTCATCAAAAGTTACGAGCCTGAGAAAAATTGCCTTATTTTGGAAAATAGGGGGAAAAACCCCATTCTAAAGTCATAGAATCTTAAAGAAAATCACATCATCGCATTCAACATATCAGAAAACCCTGTTGCAAAAATTTCAAGCTCCTATCTACAAAAATGTGGAATTTCGTATCTATCTACAAAAATCTACAAAATGCCTATCTACAAAAATGTTGCCAGAAGACAGATCACGGGTGCATGTTTATTTGTTTTATGTTGTTTGTTTTTTTGTTGTTTTCCCAGGGGTCATCGTATCGACCAAGCGGTCCTAGAATTTCGGAAGAGGGCTCATTCTAACGGAAATGAAGAGTTCTAGTGCCCTTTTTAAGTGACCAAAACATTGGAGGGCATCTAGTCCCCTCCCACGCTCATTTTTCCCAAAGTCAACAGATTAAAATTTTGAGATAGCCATCTTGTTCAGCATAGTCGAAAACCATAATAACTATTTCTTTGGGGATGACTTGCTCCCCCAAAGTCTCCGGGGGAGAGGGGAGTTATTATGGTTTTCAGCATAGTCGAAAACCATAATAACTGTGTCTTTGGGGATGACTTGCTCCCCCAAAGTCTCCGGGGGAGAGGCTGCAAGTTACAAACTTTGACTAGTGTTTACATACAGTAATGGTTATTGGGAAGTGTATGGACGTTTTCAAGGGATTTTTTTATTTTTTTTATTTTTTTGGGAGGGGGGCTGAGGGGAGGGGGCTATGTAGGATGATCTTTCCTTGAAGGAATATGTCAGGGGGGAAGAGAAATTCAATGAAAAAGGGCGCAGGATTTTCTAGTATTACTATAAAAAACAATGAAAAATAAACATGAATTTTTTTTTCAATTGAAAGTAAGGAGTAGCATTAAAACTTAAAACGAACAGAGATTATTACGCATATGAGGGGTTCTTCTCCTTCTAAATACTTCGCTCTTTGTGTTAAATTATTTTTAGTAATTTCAACTATTTATAATACGGCCTTTCTGATTCTGAATTTTCTTCTGAATTTTCTTCAAATTTAAAGGTCATTCTTACAGCATTGGGACAAAACTTAAGCTTTAGTGTAAAGAGCGAGATATTAACGAGGGGACAAACCCCCTCATATACATAATAAAAATATAAGAATATAGAAGTTTGTTACGTAAGTTAATTCTTAAGTCATGTATATTTTTACTAGTAAAAACCTTCGTTAATTGTTGCGAAACCTTCGTTAAATTTCTAGTTGCCTTTTTAAGTAACCAGAAAACTGGAGGGTAGCTAGGCCTCTTTCCCCACCCCTTATTTCTCAAAATTGTCTGATCAAAACTAAGAGAAAGCCATTTATCCAAAAAAAGAATTAATATGCAAATTTCATTTTAATAATTTATATACAGAGAGCCAGAATCAAACATGCATTAATTCAAAAACGTTCAGAAACTAAATAAAAAACTAGTTTTTTTAACTGAAAGTAAGGAGCGACGTTGAAACTTTAATTTCTACTTGTCCTCCAATTTTTCTAATTGTCCAGTTTTAATTTCTAATTTTAATTTCTAATTGTCTTGAGTCTTAATGTTGCTCCTCACTTTCAGTTAAAAAAAAACAACTTTTTTTATTTATCAAACAGTTCGTAGAAACGAACTGTTGTAAGGAGCAACCCGGCTCAATAGTAATCAAAACTCTAAAAAATAGAATTTTGATAAGAATAGCTACATAAAAACAATCCCATTTTAATGTTTTTTTTTAAATATATAAGTTTCATCAAGTTTAGTCTCACCCATCAAAAGTGACGAGCCTGAGAAAATTTGCCTTATTTTAGAAAATAGGGAGAAACACCCCCTAAAAGTCATAGAATCTTAACAAAACCACACCGTCAAACATGCATTAATTCAAAAACGTTGATAAATTAAATAAAAAAAAAGTTTTTTTTTTAACCGAAAGTAAGGAGCGACATTAAAACTTAAAACGAACAGAAATTACTCCGTATATGAACTGGGTTGTCCCCTCCGCAATCTCTCGCTCTTTACGCTAAATTTTGACTCTTTGCCACAATTCTACTTTTTATAACAATTAAAACTTTAGCGTAAAGAGCGAGGGATTGCGGAGGGTACAACCCATTTCATATACAGAGTAATTTCTGTTCGCTTTAAGTTTTCACGTCGCTCCTTACTTTCAGTTAAAAAAACTTGTTTTTTTCATTTAATCAGAATGAGAAGCTTTTTTAGAATTTACAAAATCCTTTAGCGTGAAGAGTGAGCTATTGAGGAAAAGAAAAGCCTCCTCACATACGGAAGGATTTTATTTCGTTTTAAGTTTTAATCTTGCTCCTTATTTTCAGTTAGACAGAACTTTTTTTTAATTTAATTAATGAATTCATTAAATATTTATTAAATTAGATTAATTAAATTAATACACCATTAATTAATTAAAAAGGTCATCATATACTGAGCCTTTTGCATAAACCCAAATAATCACTTCAGCATTCATGTCGTTATCAGGTGGCGGGATAAACACAGAGCTCATTGGGGTTATATAGATAATTTATAATTATAATTTAGAGCTATTTTATAGTTTCATTTATAATTTCATAATTTAGAGCTGTTTTTGAAGATGGGGACTCAAAAACCTTCTGTTTGGGGTTTTAGACTTAAAAGTTATTGGCTCTATAAAAATAATCACTCTCTGGCATTTTGTCCCTCTGTGGACAAAATTGGTGTTTGGTGGCAGACAATGGAAGAAAAAACTCACTTTGTTGTGGCATGGTCTCTTTGACTGCTTAAAAAGAGTACTGGATATGCCAATTTCCTTATTAATGAATCCTCTCCGATCGTTTGGCACAATCACCATCCAATTCCATTGTTAGTGGTTTCTAGTTCTTTTTCAAATTTCCCATAAATTCGTTTTTGCAATAAACTATTACTATTGAACTTGGTTAAATAATCGGAATAAAAATCCTTTATCAGCGGTAAATGACGATTTTTCCAAACTAGGGACTTTTTTTCAAAATAAATTTTTAAACTTTTTTTTAATATGGGTTGTGGTTGGCTCTTTATTATTGCACCTCAAAATATTTAGTTGGACAGGGCAGGGTTGCAATTTAAAAACTGAATTATAAGACCAAAATTTGGCAATTTTCAAGGTGAGTATCTCAACCGATTTTTCTTTTACATAGTTGTCCCCCAGGACCACCAAGAGAGAGACCAGAGGCACAATGCCATCCAAGAAACTAAAAGACATTAAAAAATGTAAATTAAAGGAAAAATTAGAAATATTTCCAAATAAAAACAATGAAATAAAGCTCCTGTTTGCCCTCGCTCCCCTTCCCCTCCTGGGAAATACCCCAATGACACTAAAAATTATACAAGATTAACAGATCTATGTTTGTCTGTCTTTTTTGCCGTTAAGTACATGATTGGTATCTTTTGTGATATGCAAAAAAAATTCGAATTTTTCTAAAATAAAAGAACCCTGCATACAATCTGCAGACTCCATATAACAGACTTAGTCCAAAGATATTTTCAAAAAGAAGGGAAATTGCATATTAATTTATGTCCCCGTCCCTAATCTCCTTTAGCAATTGTCTCTACATTCACTAAGAGCTAAAAATTGTGGGCATAAAATTTTATTTTTATCGGCTACACGGGTACCGCCTCCTCCTACAACCCAAATATATTCCCCGAAAAAAAATCCCAAAAGTATGTTACTCCCCTATATCTTTCTGTCTTGTTTGCCGGTGAAAATATGGTTGTGATCTCTTATGATATAAAATATAGAATTTTTTTTAACTGAAAACAAGGAGCAGCATTAAAACTTCAAATGAATAGAAATTATTTCGTATATGAAAGGGAGTGTCCCCTCCTAAACGTCTCGCGCTTTACGCTAAACTCTTTGTCAGGACTCTAATTTATAAAACAATAAAAACTTTAGCGTAAAGAGCGAAGCGTTGATGAGGGGACAGCCTAATTCATATACGGAATATGTTCCTTTTAAGTTATAATATTGCTCCTTAATTTAAGTTATAAGAACTTTTTTATATATTTAATTTCTTAACGTTTTCAACAAATGCAGGCTCAAATTCGGCTCACCGTACATGAAAAATTAAAACAAAATTTGCGTATAAATTGTGGCAGATTTATTCTGGATATGAAGGGTTGTCCCATCCTCACTACTCTTTACGCTAAAGCTTTTAGCACTTTTGAACAAGCTTCTTATTCTGATTAGACGGCCGCCGTGAATCAATTTTAGCAAACAGTCAAACTTTAGTTTAAAGAGTAAGGTATTGAGGAGGGGACAACCCTTCATATATGGCATAATTTCTGTTCGTATGACAAATGATGTCGATAAATCGGGCACACCCTTTAAGAAAATACCCCTCCCCCTGACAGAAAAATCCACTGTGGAAATTTCCTTCAGCATAAATTGTCCCCCCCCCTAAACTTCCTCCAAACAGTTCCATCCTCACAGAGAATCCCGCCTCCCTGTAAATTTGCTCTAGTATTTTTTTTTATTTGAATAAGATTTTAATCTCTAATTGGTTTCTCGATCACTCCAGAAATGACCCTTTCAGTGGAAATTATTTCCCAGAAAACAAATTCACAGAAAAAAGCCCTTGGATAATTCCCCTGGAATATCTCCACAATATAAAATTTGCAAAGAGAATGTAGGACAATTAAATAAATAAATAGATATATTCGCAAATTTGATGGCCGGCCGTTAAGCCTCTACAAAACAAAAATCTTAATTTGCATTTCTTCTAAATTTGCACAAGGAGAAAATGTCACTTGAATAATATTCGTCAACTTCCTTCTTTAATATCAGTAGGTTTTTGGAGCAGATTACTCTTTCTGGTAAGTTGTTCCAATGCTGAGCCACTCGGTTGCCGAAAGTCCATCGGCCCATGTCCTTGTAAAAGCGTTCCGTACTCACTTTGTACTGATGTCCTCGGAGATGATTTTTATTGAACTGCACGATTCTCTGGGCTGGTACGTTATCAATTGGCTCCAATGCAGAGCTTGTACATTTCAATAAGATCACCACGATGGAATCTATAGGCGAGGGTTGGGATTTCAAGCTTTCTAAGCCGCTCTTCGTAGGGAAGGAAGCTTAACCTGGGAGAGAATTTAGTTTTCCTCCTCTGAACATTTTCGAGAGCATCTATGTCCTTGTTGTAGTATGGTCTTGTAGAACAATGTCCATACTCAAGAATCGGGCGAACAAGGGACTTATAGAGCGTAGCAAGCATTTTGTCGTCCTCGCACGAGAACTTTCTTCTGATCATACCAGCAACTTTGGAAGCCTTCTTGATGACAGCTTCATAGTGGCTACTGAAGTTCAGTTCAGAATCCGCTAAGATGCCTAGGTCTCTTTCTGCTTTACTAAGAGTGAGTGCAGCAGAACCAAGAGAGTATGAGGACGAAAGTTTTGTGGACCCAGAGTGAGGATATGACTTTTCTGGGTATTGATTTCCATGATCCCCTTCTTCATCCAGTCATCGATTCGTTGGAAATCCGCCTACAGGTGGTGAATGTCTTCACTTGACGAGATGACACGATAGAGCTTTGTGTCGTCCGCGTAGAGAAGGATGTCAGATTCGATGCCCTCAACCAGGTCGTTGATGTAGAGAATAAACAGAAGGGGGCCGAGGATTGACCCCTAGGGTATTCCGCTAAGAACTTCCTCTTCGGTATTGCTGAGACAACCTTCTATGCACATAACTTGCTTTCTGCCAGTTAAGAAGTCCGTAATCCATTGAATAAGACTGGATGAGGACCCGGATGAGGAGAGACCGTATTTCCTGAGCTTCTGGACGAGACGCTTATGGGGAACTTTGTCAAAGGCTTTCTTGAGATCCAAGTATATGAGATCAATCTGGAACCCCTTGTCGATGTTTTTCTTCCAATCATCTGTGGCACAAAGCAGTTGGATTTCTGCAGATCGTTCCTTAAGAAAACCAAACTGCTTTTCGGTAAATATTTTTTCTCATGTTAAGTGTTCTTTAAATTAAAAAGAAGTTCGTATAATAATTCTGTCAACCCCACCCCCCAGTGTAGTATTTCACCTGGAATTCTCACTCCCAAAAATTTCAATCCCCAAGGAATACTCTTCTCATAGAAATGCACCCTAAACACAACCCCCTCCCTCCTCCAAAAAAATGGCTGTATGCTTACCAATAACAAACACTATATGTAAACAATAGACAAAGTTCACAGCTTGCATCCCCACTCCCGGGGAGTGGGGATGCACTTACACCTAAAGACATAGTTAATGTATTTTTCGGCTATGCTGAACCAAATGGCTATGTCAAAATTTAATCAAGTGACTTTAGAAAAAAAACTTCAGTAGCCACAATGAAGCTCTCGTCAAGAAGGGCTTCCAAAGTTGCTGGTATGATCAGAAGAAAGTTCTCGTGCAAGGACGACAAAATGCTTGCTACGCTCTATAAGTCCCTTGTTCGCCCGATTCTTGAGTATGGACATTGTTCTACAAGACCATACTACAACAAGGACATAGATGCTCTCGAAAATGTTCAGAGGAGGATAACTAAATTCTCTCCCAGGTTACGCTTCCGTCCCTACGAAGAGCGGCTTAGAAAGCTTGAAATCCCAACCCTCGCCTATAGATTCAATCGTGGTGATCTTATTGAAATATATAAGCTCTTCATTGGAGCCTATGATAACGTACCAGCCCAGAGAATCGTGCAGTTCAATAAAAATCATCTCCGAGGACATCAGTACAAAGTGAGTACGGAACGCTTTTACAAGGACATGGGCCGATGGACTTTCGGCAACCGAGTGGCTCAGCATTGGAACAACTTACCAGAAAGAGTAATCTGCTCCACAAACCTACTGATATTCAAGAAGGAAGTTGACGAATATTATTCAAGTGACATTTTCTCTTGTGCAAATTTAGAAGAAATGCAAATCAAGATTTTGTTTTGTAGAGGCTTAACGGCCTGCCATCAAATTTGCGAATATATGTATTTATTTATTTAATTGTCTTACATTCTCTTTGAAAATTTTATATGGTGGAGATATTCCAGAGGAATTATCCAGGGACTTTTTTCCGTGAATTTGTTTTCTGGGAAATAATTTCCACAGAAAGGGTCATTTCTGGAGTGATCGAGAAACCAATTAGAGATTAAAGTCTTATTCAAATAAAAAAAAATACTAGAGGAAATTTACAGGGAGGGGGATTCTCTGTGAGGATGGAACTGTTTGGAGGAAGTTTAGGGGGGGGGGCAATTTATGCTGAAGGAATTTTCCACGGTCGATTTTTCTGTCAGGAGGAGGGGTATTTTCTTAGAGGGTGTGCCCGATTTATCGGCATCATTTGTCATACGAACAAAAATTATGCCATATATGAAGGGTTGCCCCCTCCTCAATACCTTACTCTTTAAACTAAAGTTTGACTATTTGCTAAAATTGATACACGGCGGCCGTCTAATCAGAATAAGAAGCTTGTTCAAAAGTGCTAAAAGCTTTAGCGTAAAGAGTAGTGAGGATGGGACAACCCTTCATATCCAGAATAAATCTGCCACAATTTATATGCAAATTTTGTTTTAATTTTTCATGTACGGTGAGCCGAATTTGAGCCTGCATTTTTTGAAAACGTTCAGAAATTAAATATATAAAAAAGTTCTTATAACTTAAATTAAGGAGCAATATTATAACTTAAAAGGAACATATTCCGTATATGAATTAGGCTGTCCCCTCATCAACGCTTCGCTCTTTACGCTAAAGTTTTTATTGTTTTAAAAAATAGAGTTCTGACAAAGAGTTTAGCGTAAAGCGCGAGACGTTTAGGAGGGGACACTCCCTTTCATATACGAAATAATTTCTATTCATTTGAAGTTTTAATGCTGCTCCTTGCTTTCAGTAAAAAAAATTTCTATATTTTATATCATAAGAGTTCACAACCATATTTTCACCGGCAATCAAGACAGAAAGATATAGGGGAGTAACATACTTTTGGGATTTTTTTTCGAGGAATATATTTGGGTTTTTAGGAGGAGGCGGTACCCGTGTAGCCGATAAAAATAAAATCTTATGCTCACAGTTTTTACCTCTTAGTGAATGTAGAGACAAATGCTGAAGGAGATTAGGGACGGGGACATAAATTAATATGCAATTTCCCTTCTTTTTGAAAATATTTTTGGACTAAGTCTGTTATATGGAGTCTGCAGATTGTATGCAGGGTTCTTTTATTTTAGAAAAATTTGAATTTTTTTTGCATATCACAAAAGATCCCAATCATCTACTTAAGGTCAATCTCCTAGGTTGAAAGCAAATTCTATTCCAATAACATTGAAATACGTTACGAGATTTCCTCCTTTCTCATTGGCTTAATTGCTCCTTGAGGGTTGTACCAGAATATCTAAAGACTGTTGACTTTCCCTGAACATTAAGACCGGATTTAAAGGGAATTTAGATTTTTCACATGTCTAATTGGTAACAGCCATTTGAATTTGGTTGATTACAAGTCAGATAACAGTTTAGCATTTGAATTTTCACGATGGGCAGAAAAAAAATACAAAAACAAAAAAGGGACGGGAAAACCCGGGACATTAGTAAGTTCTATCTCAACGTTATAGTAGAATGTATTACTTTTATTCATTTACAAGTTACTATTTCAAACAGTTCGTGGTAACAAACTGTAGTAAGAAGCGACTAGGCTCAATAATGACCAAAACTCTAAAAAACAAAGTTTTGATACAAATAGTTACATCAGAAGAATTGCATTTTAATGCTAATTTTAAATATATAAGTTTCATCAAGTGTAGTCTTACCGGTCAAAAGTTACGAGCCTGAGAAAATGTGCCTTATTTTAGAAAATAGGCGGAAATACCCTCTAAAAGTCACAGAATCTTAAAAAAATCACACCATCAGAGTCAGCATATCCGAGAAACCTACTGTACAAGTTTCAAGCCCCTATCATAAAAATGGTGGAATTTTGTATTTTGGATAACGGGTGCGTATTTTTTTGTTTTTTTCCTCAGGGGTGATCGTATCGACCTAGTTGTCCTAGAATGTCGCAAGATTGTTCATTCTAACGTAAATTAAAAGTTATAGTATCCCTTTTAAGTGACAAAAAAATTGGAGGGCACCGAGACCCCCTCCAACACACATTTTTCTCCAAGGTCACCGGATCAAAATTTTGAGATAGCCATTGTGTTTAACTTAGTCAAAAACCTAATAACTATGTCTTTGGGGATGACAAAATCCACCACAGTTCCCGGGGGAGGGGCGGCAACTTATAAACTTTGACCATTGTTAACACATAATAGTTGTTAATTATGAAGTGTACAGACGTTTCGGGGGGGACTTATTTTGTGTTGGGTTTAGGGTGGGTTGGGGGGGGGGGCAAGTTGAGTGGGAGGATCTTTCCATGCAGGAATTTTTCATGAGGGAAGAGAATTTCCATGAAGGGGTCGTAGGATTTTCTAGCATCATTTACAAAAAGACAATGAGAAAATTATTTTTTTTTTCAACTGGAAGTAATGATCAACATTAAAACTTAAAACGAACATAAAATATTACTTATATAAGGGGGTTCATCTCTTCCACAATACCTTGCTTTTTACGCTAAAGTATTTTATATAACTCTAACTAGTTATTCTACGGCCTTTGTTATTCAAGGGTCATTCTGAAAGATTTGGGACAAAATTCAAGCTTTATTGTAAAGAACGAGGTATTGACGAGGGGGCAAACCCCCTCACAATAAAAATATACAATTATATAAGTTCGTTGCATAAGCTAATTCGTAAGGTACGAATGTATATTACTAACAAAAACGTTTGTAAAAAAATAAAACAAATCTAGTTGTATTTTTAAGTAACCAAAAATTGGGAGGTAACTAGGCCTCCTCTCCCACCCCCTTTTTTTTAGCGAAATCGTCCGATCAAAACTATGAGAAAACCATTTAGCTTGTCATTAACATAAAAATTGCTTCTCCAGACTAAACATCCGTATGATATATGGGTAGATTATTGCAAAATATATCGTGCGAAGAGTATGTTCCGGCAGAATATGCTTCAATCTTTTGAGGATGCCAACTCCAAGTGCAACTTTGGTGGAGATAATGTCGCTATGATGCTTCTACGATAGATTAGAATCAATATGGAAGCCGAGGTACCGCAGTGATATAGCTTGTAAAATAGGTTTTTCACCAAATAGAACTTTACTGAATACATCAACAGAATCACCCACTCCACAGAATGTTAGTAAAAATTTTTCTTTACATTCACACACAGCAAACTTAAACTTGTAAACATCTCTAATCTTTTGAGAGTAATATGAGCTTTAGCTATTAAATTATCTGCAGATTTTGCAAATTTTGTTAGCAATAATGTTAGTAATATATGTATCCTTTAGATAAACGTGCATCATGTTCACGTAAACTAAATAAAGTAAAGGGCCCAGCACAGACATTTTGCTATTTATAATATTAGATATCGTCGTATGAGTGTCTACACCAGGTAACTACTTTAACCCATGAAATACAAGGCTATCAAGCATGGACTCTTGATCATAATTATCAAGCTTTTTTTCTATTCGACCAATTCTCTCCTACAAATTTTCAGTTTGAAATCTCAGACTACCTAGTAGAGCCTGCTCAATTTTTGCAAACTATGGATTAAACTCGAGCGTGACTGAATCATAAACCTGGCTGATTATCAGTTCAGTACCTTCTTTTTTCAGTGAATTTGGATCATTGAACTTTTCAGTAACTGAAAGTAAATGAAAGTAAGGAGCAACATTAAAACTTAAAACGAACAGAAATTACTCCGTATATGATAGGGGCTTTTCCTCCTAACGCCCCGCTCTTTATGCTAAAGTTTGACTCTTTCTATTAACTTTATTTTTAAAACAGTAAGAAACTTTAGCGTAAAGAGTGGGGCGTTGAGGAGGAAAAGTCCCTTTCATATGCGGAGTAATTTCTGTTCGTTTTAAGCTTTAATGTTGCTCCTTACTTTCATTTAAAAAAGCTTGTTTTTTTTATTTAATTTCTGGACGTATTTGAATTAATGCATGTTTTGATCTTGGCTCTCCGCACATAATAATTAAAGCGAAATTTGCTTATGAATTAATTGCAATTAATCGGAATATTTTGAGAAAAAGGAGCGAGGGAGGAGGCCTAGTTGCACTCCAAGTTTTTGATCACTTAAAAAAGCAACTAGAACTTTTAATTTTTTACAAACGTTTTCATTGGCAAAAAATATACGTACTTACGAATGAACTTACGTAACGAACTTCTATATCCGTATGTTTTTATTGCATATATGAGGGGGTTCAACCCTCGTCGATACCTCGCTCTTTACATTAAAGCTTAGATTTTGTCCCAATTCCTTAAGAATGACCTCTGAATCACAAAGACCGTAGAATAAATAGTTGAAATTACTAAAAATACTTTAGCGTAAAGAGTGAGGTATAACGAGAAGGTAAACCCCTGATATGCATAGTAATTTTTGTTCGTTTTAAGTTTTAATGTTGCTCCTTACTTTCAGTAGAAACAAACTTTTCATATTTATTTTTTCATTGTTTTTTCAAATAATGCTCGAAAATCCTGCGCCACCTTAATTGAAATTCACTTCCCCCATGAGAGGTTTCTCCATGGAAATATCCTCCCATGTAACCCTCCCCCCTCAAATCCCCCCCCCTAAACCAAAAAAAATCCCCCTGAAAACGTCTGTACACTTCCCAGTAACCATTGCCATATGTAAACACAGGTCAAAGTTTGTGACTTGCAGCCCCTCCCACGGGGACTGCGGGGGAGTGAGACGTCCCTAAAGACATAGTTATTAGGTTTTTCGACGATGGTGAATAGAATGGCTATCGCAGAATTTTGATCCGGTGACTTTTGGGAAAAAAATGAGTGTGGGAGGGGGAGTAGGTGCCCTCCAATTTTTTTGGTCACTTAAAAAGGGCACTAGAACTTTTAATTTCCATAAGAATTAGCCTTCTTGCGACATTCTAGGACCACTCAGTCGATAAGATCACCCCTGAAAAAAAAGGAAAAAAAAAAAAAAACAAACAAATAAACACGCATCCGTGATCTGTCTTCTGGCAAAAAAATGCGAAATTTCACATTTTTGTAGATAGGAGCTTGAAACTTCTACTCTATGGTTCTTTGATACGCTGAATCTGATGGTGTTAAGATTGTATGACTTTTAGGGGATGTTTCCCCCTATTTTCTAAAATGAGGCAAATTTTCTCAGGCTCGTAACTTTCGATGGGTATAACTGGTCTTGATGAAACTTATATATTTAAAATCAGCATTAAAATGCGATTCTTTCGATGTAACTATTGGTATCAAAATTCCATTTTTTAGAGTTTCGGTTACTATTGAGCCGGGTCGCTCCTTACTACAGTTCGTTACCACGAACTGTTTGATTGGTTATATTTTCCAGCAGATGACTTCTTATTTTCTCCAGCTGGGCTTCAGTTGTAGCTAATTGTTCGTAAATCAGGGCGATACTTGAAGACACCGAGTTAGACCCTAATTTATCTCTTGCTTCCAGGGCTTAAAAGGTCTTAGAAAAAGTTTCGTAAATTTCTGTGGTATTAGTAAGTTTTTGTGGCACTTTGTATTTACAAAGTGACATATAGTGATCGTAAATTCTGTCAGTCTGTCTGTCTGTCTTTCCCTGTTTTGCTAGTTTAGTCACTTCCAGATAAGCTAGGACGATGAAATTTGGCAGGCGTATCAGGAACCAGACTAGATTAAATTAGAAATAGTCGTTTTCCCAATTCGATCATCTGTGGGGAGTGGGGAGACGGTTAATTCAGAAAAAAAGACCGGTTTGAAACTTGGTGGAAAAATGAGAACAAATCCTAGATACGTGATTGACATATTCGGAATGGGTCCGCTCTCTTTGGAGAAGTAGGGAGGGGGGTTAATTGTGAAAAATGAGAAAAATCAGTACCTGCCAAGATTAAATTAGAAATAATCATTTATCCGACACGACCGTCTGTAGGGGGGAGTGGAGGGACGGTTAATTCGAAAAAATGAGGTATTTTTAAGTTACGAAGGAGTGATCGAATCTTAATGAAATCTCATATTTAGAAGGATCTTGCAACTCAGATCTTTTATTTTAGACCTGACTGAATCCAGTTTCATTGGGGGGAGTTGTGGGGGCGGGACCAGAAATCTTGGAAAACGCTCAGAGTGAAGAGGTCAGGATGAAATTTGGTGGGAAGAATAAGCACACATCCAAGATACGTAACCGCCGTAACTGTACCAGATCCGCACTCTTTGGGAGAGTTGGGGGGAGGGTAACTTGGAAAAATTAGAAAAATGAGGTATTTGTAATTTATGGACGGGTGATAAGATCTTAATGAAACTTTATATTTAGAAGGATCTTGTGCTTCAGCACTCTTGTCACAAACCCTGACAAGATCTGGTGACAGTAGCCAGAGGCGGAGGGGGAAACCAAAAATCTTGGAAAATGATTAGAGTGAAGATATCGGGATAAAACTTGGTGGGTAGAATAAGCAAATATCGTAGATACGTGATTGACGTAACTGGACGGATCCACTCTCTTTGGGGGAGTTGGGGGGGGGGAGGGTTAATTCAGACAAATTAGAAAAAATGAGGTATTTTTAACTTAGGAAAGAGTCATCAGATATCAATGAAATTTGATGTTTGGAAGGATATCGTGTCTCATAGCTCTTATTTTAAATTCCGAACGGATCCGGTGATATTGGGGGGAAACTGGAAGGGGGAACCAAAAATTATGGGAAACGCATAGAGTGGGGGGATCGGAATGAAACTTGGTGGTAAAAACCATCGTAAGTCCTAGATATGAGATTGACGCAACTGGAACGGATCTGCTCTCTTCGGGAGAGTTGGGAGGAGGAGGGTTAATTCTGAAAAATAAAAAAATAAGGTATTTTCAACTTACGAAGGAGAGATTGGACCTTATTGAAATTTGATATTTCCAAGGATAGCATGTCTCAGAAAACGCTTAGAGTATAGGGGTCGTGATGAAACTTGATGGTAAAAATAAGCACAAGTCCTAGAAACGGGATTGACATAGCCGGAACGGATCTGCTCTCTTTAGGGGAGTTGGGGGGAGGAGGAGGGTTAATTCTAAAAAAAATACACAAAATTAGGTGTTTTAACTTATGAAAGAGCGATCGTACCTTAATGAAATTTCATTTTTAGAAGGAGCTCGAAACCCAGGGCTCCCATTTTAAATCCCTACCAGATCCAGTGTCATTAGGGGGGGGGGCGGAAATATTGGAAAACGCTTAAAGCGGAGAGATCAGGATGAAACTTGGTGGAACGAATAAGCACACGTCCAAGATAGGTGACTGACATAACCGGCTCGGATCTGCTCTCTTTGGTGGAGTGGGGGGGGGAGTAATTCGGTAAAATTATAAAAAATGAGGTATTTGTAACTTCCGAACGGGTGTTCAGATCTTAATGAAATTTGATATCTAGAAGGATCTTGTGCTTTAAAACTCTCATTTTAAATCCCGACCAGATCCGATGACATTGAAGGGAGCTGAAGGGGGAAACCGGAATTCTTGGAAAACGTGAAAATCGAGGTATCTTACAAATGGGTGATAGGATCTTAATGAAACTTAATATATAGAAGAATCTTATGTCTCAGATAATCCATTTTCAATTCGAATTGGATCCAAGGATATAGAGGTTTGGAGGGAAAAACAGAAACCTTGGAAACCGGAAATCTTGGAAAACGCTTAGAGTGGAGAGATCGGAATGAAACTTGATGGGAAGAATAAGCACAAGCTTTAGATACGATTGACATTATTGGTATGGATCCGTTCTCTTTGGGGGAGCTGGAAGTTGTTAATTTGGAAAAATTAGAAAAATTGAAGTGTTTTTAACTTAAGAATGAGTGACCGGATCTTAATAAAATCTGATAATTAAAAAAAACTCATGTCTCAAAGCTCTTCTTTTAAATACCGACCAGATCTATTGACATTGGGGGGGGGGAGTTGGAGGGGGAAACCAGAAAACTTGGAAAACGCTTATAAACGCCGTAGATACGTAATTGACGTAACCGGACTGGATCCACTTTCCTTGGGGGACTTAGGTGGTGTGGTTCAGTGCTTTGGTGATTTTGGCGCTTCCGGACGTGCTAGGACGATGAAAATTGGTAGGCATGTCAGGGAGCTGCACTAATTGACTCTTTACAGTTGTTTTCCCCGATTTGACCATCTTGGGGGCTGAAGGGAGAGGAAAAATTAGAAAAATTGAGGTATTTTTAACTTACAAGTGGGCGATCGGATCTTAATGAATTTTGATATTTAGAAGGACCTCGTGTCTCAGAGCTCTTGTTTTAAATCCCGACCGGCATTAAGCCTTTGATTTTTCTCTTAAAGCAAGCTATTGATTCTTAGAATTTTACAAGAGCTCATATCACATGAGCTCTTGGCTCTTGGCTCCTCTTGAGCTCGTCACAAGTGCCATATGAGCTCTTAGCTCTTGTTTTTGACGAATAGTATATAAATATAAGTAGATTCAAAAATTTATTAAATACCCCTAAGAGGTTTCCTTCCTCCCTTACCTGTATTTATGACCCCAGGGCAAGATTGCCCAATGTTTATTATGTACCTTCAGGAACATATGACTTTAACTCCGTAAAGCAAAGTATATGATTACCGCGGTTCCAAACTGGGGTAATCAGTCATTTATGAACGAGCCTATAAATCGTCAACTATATGAGATGTTGGGGAAAAACCAAAATATTCTAAGATACGGCACTATTGGGAATAAAATGAGATCCCGTGGAACTAAAATGGACGAATATCCTACAACTTTAGATAAAAAAAATAATGTTCGTATATTTTATAGGCCTACAATCGGCGTTTCTTTACTTTTAAGAGCCAATAATGTTTAAAATAATGTGTTTTAAAGAATAACGTTCTTTTTTTAAAATAATATTCATACATTTTATAGGCCTAAAATCGCTATTTCTTTACCTTTAAAGGCCGATAATGTTTAAAATAATGTGTTTTTAAGAATAATGTTCTTTTTAAGAATAACTTTCTTTTTAAAAATAATGTTCATACATTTTAAAGGCCTACAATCAGTGTTTCTTTACTTTTAAAGGCCAATAATGTTTAAAAAAATGTGTCTTTAAGAATATTGTTCTTTTTAAAAATAAAGTTTATACACTTTATAGGCGTACAATCGGTGTTTCTTTACTTTTAAAGGCCAATAATGTTTAAAATGATGTGTTTTTAAGAATAATGTTCTTTTTAAGAATAATGTTCTTTTTAAAAATAACGTTCATACATTTTATAGGTCTACAATCGGTGTTTCTTTACTTTTAAAGGCCAATAATGTTTAAAATGATTTGTTTTTAAGAATAATGTTCTTTTTAAAAATAATGTTCATACATTTTATAGGTCTACAATCGGTGTTTCTTTACTTTTAAAGGCCAATAATGTTTAAAATGATATGTTTTTAAGAATGATGTTCTTTTTAAAAATAATGTTCATACATTTTATAGGCCTACAATCGGTGTTTCTTTACTTTTAAATGCCAATAATTTTATCTGCTTTGTAACAGCTGTGTAACCTAACAAATTCCCATTCGTATGAGGTGTTAAAAATGATATTGCCTCAAGGTGTTGTTGCCAATTATACATGTTTTCAACTTCCTTTTAAATCTGGTCGTAATAATAAGGAGATGTCAACATTCTTAATGATATTCTGGCAAACCCCTTAAGGAGTGCTTAAGCCAATGAGAAAGGAGAAAATCTTGAATACTAAGAATTATTGCTAAAAATCATCTCTTATAACTACAAACTTAAGAATCTTTGGGATTATTAATCAGTATAAGATCTACAAAATGACATAAAAATCAAGGCTGTATATTTAGTACAACTCTTTTAAATTGTAAAGGAAGGATATCTTAAATAGCAAATTTTAAAGGAAACTGATGATAATAAAAAAAAAAATTCACGGCCAAAAATTTTGAAATCTTGTGGCAAATCGAGAGGCTACTTTACAATTCTCTACATCTTCTAAAAGTAATTTTATTACTACTTTTAAAAATTAGAGGTGTCCCCACTAATTAATTTTTTATGAAGCTCTAAAGAATAAAAATGCGAATTTGTTCGGCCTATTCATGTTAAAGCTTTCAATGAAGCCACAATAATTTTTTCATCAAAGAATCTGCTCATGTCTGCTGTTAATACGCATTTCACTGCTATAGGAAAATAGCATTGGCTTCAAACCTCGGAGATCCACCTTAACGGCAAAAAAGACAGACAAACATAGATCTGTCAATCTCGTATAATTTTTAGTGTCATTGGGGTATTTCCCAGGAGGGGACGGGGAGCGAGGGCAAACAGGAGCTTTATTTCATTGTTTTTATTTGGGAATATTTCTAATTTCTCCTTTAATTTACATTTTTTTAATGTCTTTTAGTTTCTTGGATGGCATTGTGCCTCTGGTCTCTCTCTTGGTGGTCCTGGGGGACAACTATGTAAAAGAAAAATCGGTTGAGATACTCACCTTGAAAATTGCCAAATTTTGGTCTTATAATTCAGTTTTTAAATTGCAACTCTGCCCTGTCCAACTAAATATTTCGAGGTGCGATAATAAAGAGCCAACCACAACCCATATTAAAAAAAGTTTAAAAATATATTGTGAAAAAAAGTCCCTAGTTTGAAAAAAATCGTCCTTTAACGCTGATAAAGGAATTTTATTCCGATTATTTAACCAAGTTCAATAGTAATAGTTTATTGCAAAAACAAATTTATGGGAAATTTGAAGAAGAACTAGAAACCACTAATAATGGAATTGGGTGGTGATCGTGCCAAACCAGTGGTCGTAGAATGTTGGGAGAGGATTCATTAATAAGGAAATTGGCATATCCAGTACTCTTTTTAAGCACTACAAGAGACCTTGCTACAACAAAGTGAGTTTTTTCTTCCATTGTGTGCCACCAAACACCAATTTTGTCCAAAGAGGGACAAAATGCCAGAGAGTGATTATTTTTATAGAGCCAATAACTTTTAAGTCTAAAACCCCAAACAGAAGGTTTTTGAGTCCCCATCTTCAAAAACAGCTCTAAATTATGAAATTATAAATGAAACTATAAAATAGCTCTAAATTATAATTATAAATTATCTATATAACCCCAATGAGCTCTGTGTTTATCCCGCCACCTGATAACGACATGAACGCTGAAGTGATTATTTGAGTTTGTGCAAAAGGCTCAGTATATGATGACCTTTTTAATTAATTAATTGTGTATTAATTTAATTAATCTAATTTAATAAATATTTAATGAATTCATTAATTAAATTAAAAAAAAAGTTCTGTCTAACTGAAAATAAGGAGCAAGATTAAAACTTAAAACGAAATAAAATCATTCCGTATGTGAGGAGGCTTTTCTTTTTCTCAATAGCTCACTCTTCACGCTAAAGGATTTTGTAAATTCTAAAAAAGCTTCTTATTCTGATTAAATAATAAAAATAAGTTTTTTAACTGAAAGTAAGGAGCGACGTGAAAACTTAAAACGAACAGAATTTACTCCGTATATGAAATGGGTTGTCCCCTCCGCAATCCCTCGCTATTTACGCTAAAGTTTTAATTGTTATAAAAAGTAGAATTGGGGCAAAGAGTCAAACTTTAGCGTAAAGAGTGAGAGATTGCGGAGGGGACAACCCATTTCATATACGGAGTAATTTCTGTTCGTTTTAAGTTTTAATGTCGCTCCTTACTTTCAGTTAAAAAAACTATTTTTTTTTATTTAATTTATCAACGTTTTTGAATTAATGCATGTTATATTTTGGCTCTCCGCTCATAAATTATTAAAATGAAATTTGCATTTTAATTCTTTTTTTGGCTAAATGGCTTTCTCTTAGTTTTGATCAAACGATTTTGAGAAATAAGGGGTGGGGAAGGAGGTGTAGTTGCCCTCCAATTTTTTGGTTACTTAAAAAGGCAACTATAACTTTTAATTTTTAACGAGCGTTTTCATTAGTAAAAAATATACGTAACTTAAGAAGTATTTTACATAACAAACTTTCATATTCTTATATTGTTATTATGCATATGAGGGGTTTTTTCCTCTCGTTGATACCTCGCTCCTTACACTAAATCTTAAGTTTAAGAATAAGTTTAATTAAGTTTAAGTTTTAAGAATAAATAGCTGAAATTACTAAAACTACTTTAGCATTAAAAGCGAGGTATTTATCTCCTCCTAAATACCTCGCTCTTTATGCTAAAGTATTTTTAGAACCCCTCATATTCTTAATAATCTCTGTTCGTTTTAAGTTTTAATGCTACTCCTTACTTTCAATTGAAAAAACTTTTCATATTTATTTTTTAATTGTTGTTTTATAGTAATGCTAGAATATCCTGCGCCATTTTCATTGAATTTCTCTTCCCCCATGACATATTCCTCCAGGGAAAGATCCTCCCACATAGCCCCCTCCCCTCAACCCCACCCCCAAACCAAACAACTCCCCCTGAAAACGTCTGCACACCTCCCAATAACCATTACTGTATGTAAACACTGGTCAAAGTTTGTAGCTTGCAGCCCCTCCCCCAGGGACTCTGGGGGAGTAAGTCATCCCCAAAGACATGGTTATTATGGTTTTCGACTATGTGGAACAAAATGGCTATCTCAAAATTTTGACCTGTTGACTTTGGGAAAAAAATGAGCGTGGGATGGGGCCTAGCTGCCGTCCAATTTTTTGTTCACTTAAAAAGGGTACTAGAACTTTTCATTTCCGTTAGAATGAGCCCTCTTGCGACACTCTATGGCCACTTGGTCGATACGATGACCCCTGCGAAATAAAAGATAAAAAAAAAAAAAAAAATAAACACTCACCCGTGATCTGTCTTCTGGCAAAAAACACGAAATTCCACATTTTTGTAGAAAAGGGCTTGAAATTTTGCTATAGGGTTCTCTGATACGCTGAATGCAATGGTGTGATTTTAGTTAAGATTATATGACTTTTAGGGGGTTTTTCCCCTTATTTTCCAAAACAAGGTAACTTTTCTCAGGCTAATAACTTTTGATGACAAAGACTTAATTTGATGAAAGTTATATATTTAAAATCAGCATGAAAATCCAATACTTTTGATGTATCTTTTAGCATCAAAATTCCGATTTTTAGAGTTTCGTTTACTATTGAGCCGGGTCGCTCCTTACTACAGTTCGTTACCACGAACTGTTTGATTCTACGGCCCTTTTGTTTCAGCAATCGTTCTTAAGGAATTGGAATAAAAAGTCAAACTTTATTGTAAAGAGTGAAGTAATGAGGATGACCCCTCGTACACGAAATAATTTATGTTTGTTTTAAGTTTTAATATTGCTCCCTGCTTGCAGTTGAAAAACTTATTTTGTTGTTTGATTTCTGATCATTTTAAAATTATTACCTGGAGATCCAGCTCCTCTCCCTGCAAATATCCTTCCCCCTGTTAGGAAATACCAAAAACACCCACCTGAAATTTCTTCCAGTCAATTCCATCCTTTCTGAAAATACCCAAGGAACTTTTCTTACGGATATCTCCGACTCCGCTTGAAAAATTCTCCTTTGACTACTTTCATTTGTAAAAGAATTTAATTCTAATCATTCTTCATATCGTGTTGGAAATCCACCCTCCGTGGAAAAAATATTCCCCGAAAATCGCCGCACACTGTATATTTCCTTCCATGAAATATTCTCCCAAAAAGAGTTTCTCCTCTGGAAAATGCTAACCCTGCTGAAAATTTCCCTCGGAACATCTTCACAATGCTAGATTTGGTCGCCAATGACAAAGTAAGACAATTAAAAAGGATTTCATATGGGAATTATGGTAAATTTCCCCCCATGTAAGAGTTCCCCTAGAAAGCTCAACCCTGGAGACTTTTGACCAGACGACTTTGGGGAAAAAAGGGATAATTGAGGGGGTTAGCTTCCCTCCAACCTTTTTTGTCTCTTAATATTGGCACTTATGAGCTTTTTATTTGCGATCATACAAGCTCTCTTCCATTCTCCTAAGATCACTGGTTGTTACGATCACCCCTAAAAAAAAAAGCAAAATTCCGCGTTTTTTTTTATAAAGGAGCTTGAAACATCCACAGTAGGGTTCTCTCCGCTGAATCTGATACTGTGATTTTCAGTATAAAAATCTGAAGATTGCTTGAAGTTTTTGCGGTGTGTTCTCCCTTTTTCAACCATTGGACAAATTCACTAAGGCTCGTAACTTTTGATGGGTAGCATTAAACTTAGTTAACTTTATATATTTTGAATTAGCATAAAATTGTATTTTAAAATTTAATTTTTTAGAGTTTTGGTTAGCCTACTACTGAGCTGCATCGCTCAACTTCTGTTGAGTTACCGCGTTGTTACTTTTGAGTTGGTGGAACAGCTTTTGTTTATCCAGAAACAAGTTTGTGCGTACCAGTCATTAAAAAAAGATTTATTCAAATCAATCGGATGTCGACAAGGTAATTTTGAAAATTCAAAAATTTTATTTTTGTACATTCATGTAACAGCAAAAAATAACAAAAGCGTACATTGAATGATAACAGCAAAAATCATATTCAGACACTAATATAGATCAGATGGTAATTTACTGGTAGCAATTTTGTCGTAATGGAATAGCAGCTTATTTCTCTGTTTTTACCGCTCGCTACTTCTGCTGGTAAATTTGGTTCCGCCCTTGGGTGCAGGTTTCTCACGGGCGGAGTCTAGATCCTTTGAGGAACACCGCTACGTATGCGCTAAGATCTCTTCAAGTGCCATCGCGTAAGATAGTAGTAAAACTAAGTTTAGTTAAAAACCATCAACGGAAAGGTAAAGGAATAAGTGAAAAGTGTCATTAACTTGCAATAAATTAGTTTACAATAGAAATGAAGTTCAAGGGATTTTTCGCTATGTTGGCTTTTGCTCTTAATTGTGGTAAGTCAGTTTAACCAAAAGTCTATTTTTTTTGTCCGCAAACTTTGATAAATTTAGACATCAATATTCAAGAATAGTTCTTATTTCCGTAAATTAATGACAGTTCATATTAATGACTTACCAATAAAGTGAATATACCACTCGATGCCTTTTTTATGCTGTTTACGAATATAATAATTGCTTCTATTGTAAATTCAAATTTAAGCACTTTTTGAGCTCTTAAAAATAACAAATTTTCAATTAAAGTATGAGTTATCGGTCGTTTTTCGACAAAGTAATACTACATTTTCTCAGTGCCAAAATTATTTATAATAGGGTTAGTTTAGGTTAAGTTGGGTTAGGTTAGGTCAAAAAGTGCTGGAATTTCAATGAGGACTAATATCTCCTGTTACCCCAAATTTGCTGTCAATAAAACCGACAAAAACTTTACTGTATGAAAGAACAAAGAAACAGTGAGTTTAATTAGAAAAATGTTGCAACTCAAAAGTTTTTCGTTCATTTTATTGGCAAAAAAAGTCGCTGAAAACACCCAATCAGCTGCCATGTCCTTTTTACTTAAAATATGACATAGTTAATATGTTAAAAAATATGATTCACCCAAATGAGTATATACAACAGCGGGTGAAAATGGACAGGATTGAGAAATTTTACTTTAATTCTGTTCGTGTATTCTTGTGACTTTTTTTCATCAGTCAGTCAAAGTATGCCTTAAGCGCATGTAAGAAAATGAAGCCACATAAGCCCGAATTTTTAACCCACCGTTGCGTTCAGATGTTTTTACTGTGTCAAATTTTGACCCTAGAAAAGAGGAAGCACCAGAATAGTTTTTGGTAAATATATGACAGTTTATATTATTGACTTACAATAAAAGTGAAAATACCACTCGATGCCTTTTTTCTGCTCTTTACGATTATAATAACCGCTTCTATTACAAATTCAAATTTAAGCACTTTTTGAGCTCTTAAAAATGACGAATTTTCAATTAAAGTATGAGTTATTGTTCGTTTTTCGACAAAATAATACTACGTTTTCTCAGCGCCGTTTTCTCGGTCGTTTTCGACAAAATATTACTACATTTTCTCAGTTCCAAAATGATTATAATAAGGTTAGTTTAGGTTAGGTTAGGTCAAAAAGTGCTTAAATTTAATTTCCAATAGAAGCGATTTTTATATTCGTAAAGAGCATATATAAGGCAACGAGTGGTATATTCACTTTATTGGTAAGTCAATAATATGAACTGTCATAAATTTCCCAGTTCTTGTGTCCAAGATTTTTAGCCAGTAAAAATAACCAAAAATTTTTGAGTCAATACATTTTTACATTTGAATTTTCTACAGATTTGCTACCCTTTGTCATATTTTTGTTATGTTTTGATGTCGTTGCTGTTACGCATGATGCTTATAGGCTACCAGACATTGAAAAATTCTGAAATAATTGCCAAAAATTGTTTACTCCGATTACACTTCAATCCTTTTTTTCTATATCCTTCAGCTGATCTTCACTTTGAGATGTGCTTAGAAAGCAGTTTTGACCACTACCTCAGACGCATGAGATACGACTTTTAGGTATAACAGCGGCGATATAAACCCCACACTAACAGCTACGTCAGAATTTACTCCAAGAACCGCCTTTTTTTATGGCACAAATTTCATTTCCACGGCACTGACAATTATTTGGGGCTCTTGGCTCCTTCTAAGTAAAGCAGTATCATTATTCTAATAATTAATAGTTATTTGTATTTAGCTTTTTTTCAGAATAATTTGTATCACTTTTATTAAATGGGGTATTTTACTGGAAGAACTTTTGAGTTAATTTTATTGGTTTTAAATGGCAGTTTGAGGCAGCGGCTGGAAAACACAAGAGGCAGTGATGTATTTATTGGCTGTTATTATCAAGGAACCACATTTAACTCAATCCATAAGCAATTACTTAGTCTGTCTGTACTGATTGTGTCTGTACTGATTTTTTTCTTAAATAACAGTTTGAAACTTGTTACGCAATAAATAGTGCCACAAACCGAATTGTTTTATGCACTGAATATTGTACAAAATTTTTCTAAATGCCCCCCCCCTATTATACCGTTAAACGCTCCAAAAGACCATTGCAATCGTCTCCCCTATTCCTTAGAAAAGACATATTTACCTATTTTTTTCCGGTAAGGTACCTCCGGGGGACATCGAAAATAACATAAAAAGACCTTCTTGAGCGTTTACTGAAGACATAGAACATCCGACAGTTCGTGGTAACGAATTGTAAATAAGGAGCGACCCTGGGCAGTAGTAACCGAGACTCTAAAAAGGGAATTTTTACACCAATAGATACATCAAAGGTAACGGATTGCAACGCTGATTTTAAATTTATAAGTTTCATCAAGTTTAGTCTTACCCATCAAAGTTAAAAGCCTGACAAAATTTGCCTTTTTTTGAAAAAAGGGGGAACACCCCCTAAGAGTCATGGGGAAATATCCCTAAAAGTCAAATCGGAGCATTAGATTTAGCGTATCAGAGAACCCAATGTTGGGGTTTCAAGCTCCTATGTGCTTTTGTATTTTGTATTTTATTTTGTATTTTTTGCCAGAAGAAAGATCACGGATGGGTGTTTATTTGGTTTTTTTTTTCCCAGGGGTGATCTTATCACCCAATTATCCTACAACTTCGAACGAGTGCTCACTCGATCAAAAATTAAAAGTTCTAGTGCCCTTTTTAACTGACTAAAAAATTCGAGGGCAGCTAGGCACCTTCCCACCCTTTTCTTAGTACTTTCAAAAGACCCAAAAATTCAAAAAAAAACTTGTAAAAAGAGCATTCACCATAATTCCTTATGCAATGGTTCATGGCGGGGCCCATAATGCTAACATACGCTAAATCCATTGTGGTTTCTCCTATGTATTTAGGCATCCAGTGTGAAGCAACATTAAATATCAATAAAAATAACACAAAATGTCGTCCATTTACGTCCCATGAAGCAATATTTAAAACCTCAGATAAGTAATTTTTACACAAATAATTATGTGATTCGTTATTGACTTGTAAACAAGTCAAAAAACTTGATATATATATATATATATATATATATATATATATATATATATATATATATATATATATATATATATATATATATATATATATATATATATATATATATATATATATATATATATGGATTGTATTTTGCTTCCTCTTTTGATTTAAATTCTGCAATTCAACTGAATCTGTAGCCAAACTCTTAACTTTCATTATTGTGAATCTTTTTCTTTTTTTTATAAAAAAAGCGTCCATTGCCTTATCATAGCTATTAGAAAAATAGTCTGTCAAAATTTTTCCAGTAATGCTACTAAATCTTAGCAAATGTTTCGCTTTACTCTATCATTGGAAAGAAATAAGAAGCATGCTTGAGCTGATTTAATGAATTGCTCCAACAGACTTGCATCACTTTAGAAATCCAATATTTCTTGCAAAAAAAAAAAAAAAAGAGAAAATCTTTTTCTTACTCATAAAAAGAACATTTCCAAGAACTGTTTCCCATTTACATCACACTCCAAGCTTTTGACAATTCAAAAAACGGTTCCTATGAAGAACTTGATTTTCCCAATGGCATCTTGTTGGTCACGTTTTGGTCTTCAAAATATCTACAAAATTATTCCGACTGATTAATCTCCGGCCATGTAGTCAGGTCTAGAGTGGTTCTTCTAACAATTTGATTTTTTCCAATCGAGTTATTGATTGATTTTTATCAATGCATTTATGATAATCTAAAAAAACATTTTTTTTGAAAAAAAGAAGAACTGCTAGCAAAAGAAGAAAACGTCTGCAAACAAGGGCGTTTCCCTAAAGAAGGAACGTTCAAAGTAAAATTTTTAGTTTTATATAAAACTAAAATATAGTCATTGACCAATTTTATAAAGAAGTTTCTGTTTTAAATCTTGTTTTTTTTTATGTCAAATTGCTTTTCCATTCTTTCCCATTTACTGACTTTTTTCTTTTTCTTTTTTTTTCTTTTTTTGTTTTCTTTTTTTTCCTCCGAAATTACCACAGAGGTTGTGATGGACGTTCTTTTGAATAAAAGTACCTTATCTCTTATCTTGGAGGGGGAAAATGGAAAGACCTCTTTTAGGCTGTTATAATGGCAAAATGTGTGGGAAAGATAATCTTGGCTTTCAAGAAGCCGCAAATAAAACTTTCTAAATATAAAAATAAAAGAAACATAAGAATTTATACAAACAGTGCTCTGCCCCCCCCCTATAAGTTCAAATTACTTCCTCCGTATGTGATTTTGATTTTTTTTGCAAATATATCCTTTTGTAATTATTGTTACTGAAGTGCATATAGCTCAGCTATTGCCCTGTCTTTGGTCCTACCTTTTACCCTTCCAACTTGATACCACCAAAAAGTTCACCTTTGCTTAGTGTCCATGCTTCCGATGCTTGCTCCATGCTTTCGGTGTAAAAGTGATAAAGTTCCTCTTGGAATACTCAATTTTGGACGAACCATCAATTCTTCGGCGTTTTTTACATTTCCCTGTGCCATTGAAGATAATTAAAAGGAATATATAAGTACTTAACAAAAAAGATAATTTTCACGTGTCATTGCTAGTAATGTAAAATACCCTCTTTTTTGATGGTAATCTTTATTAGTGGGTAAAATTTAATAAACCTAAGGTAATTTTATTGCATAAACATAACAAATTACTTTTTGTGCAGACTAATTAATTATGGTTAAAGTTGTAGTTTTGTTTTGTATTTAAATGGATTCATTGCTTGCCTTGCTTTTTTGGAGTTCAGTGGTGGATTACTATAGTTACTATATATACATTACTATGTGATACATTACTCCTACTAACGGTAACTCATCAGAACACCATAAGCACCACGAGACCAAATCAATTGTATGTTCTCTTCCTCCTCCTTGATTTGTTTATAACTTCTCTATTAACTCTCCGCTAGCTTCCCACCGAAATTAAATCTGTTTTCATAGCTTCTTTCCACCCCATTCAAAATAGCTCTCCTTTTGTTCGGCCCCAACAGAATTGTCACAAAGCCTTAGTGTTGACAACCTATCATCCATCATAGTTAAAACACAGCCAGGTCATCTTAACCTTGCTTTCCCTTAACCTTTTTTAACCAATCTGGTCGAAATACATTTTCCTATAGCTTATTGTTTAATGTACCTTTAGGTACCAAGTCTAGCTTCAGGTAATTTTCTGAATCCAGTCCATGCTCCACATCCCTTCAAATTGCGCCGTTTCAGAGCTATACGTATCGTTACCTTGGCTTCTTGTGTCCTATTCTTAGCTCTAAGACTTATTTTACTATTCTTCCATACAAAATACATTCTTGCTAAAGTACCCCTTTCACACTATGTCTATTCCTGTGCTAAGTGGTTAAATTACGCTCCGTTAAGTATAACCTTTCACACTGGAAAAATTCCTTTAACACCAAGTTAGCATTAAAGTACACAAAACCATGATATTTATCCTCTATAATCATCATAAGTAAACAATTAAAAATTTGAAAATGTGGAATGTATGTTGAAATTTAAGCTTTGATAAATGTAAAAGGCTTCCAGTGAAATTCTTCTTAACTTATTTAAAAAAATGCTGATCAAGAAACTCCCTTCGTTGCTAATACGATGACTTTCCATAGCGTAGCATAAGCCTGCGTAACGGAAAATATTACGTACAGCTCGAATCTTCTTGACAATGACTAAATGACGAAAAAATTTGTTCCGTAAAACTATAGAACATAACGTAAAATCTAAAGGTATGGTGGTGTGAAAGATTCCACTGTTAAATGTCGAAGCATCACATTGTAGGTAATTGACGATCTGGGTAATTGAAGCTGTTCACTTTTACAATTTTCTCCTTGAGTATCATCCCCCCTTCTTTCTCATTTATTCAAAATTTAAACAGCCTAGTCTTCTTAGGATTAATTTAACCTGCTCTGGTACCACCGACTCTAGGAACCTCCAAAAATTCCACATTTCCGCTAAAAATACTATTTATGACACAAAAATCGTCTGACGCAGTCATTCAATGACACAGTCTTACTTGAGAGTTCGTTTGGTAAACACCTTATTTTTGGATATAACATATTAATACAGTCAGCTTAAATTGGGTTATTTCCTTATGGATATTTATTGAAAATTCATTCATAATCGGATCATTTTCCTTTGTTGGATAATTGATAGTTTTGCGATTTGGGTACAAATTCCCCTGGGACTTAATGATTTATTAAGTACAAAGATTTTCATACAAAGACTTAATAACTTGAATATGTTTCAATTTTACTAATTAGCGAGCAGAAGAGGGGATGTTTTTTGTCGTAAGGGCCGTTGTACCAGCCGGGAGTGGTGTCTCCCTTAAACTGCGGGGATCAGGTAGGAAGGAACTATGCTTCTTTTGCTTATTGATATATGGATCTTATGATATCGATTTGGGTCTGGAAACGGACATTCTCTCGTCTGTATGACGGAGTGCAAATTTTTGCATAACGCAGTGCTGAACCATTTGTATTGCTCGATGGAGACTGGTGTAAAATCTGACTCGCTAATTAAATCGTACGTTCAGTTCCTTGAAAAAGATCGAATTTGAAAGCAAAAAAAGTGCTGTGTGATGAATCAAGATTGAATCTGAATCCAAACTTAAAATTACTTATGCTAGTGTGGTTACATCACAGCTTAATCTGGAACGGAAGGCCCTTTCTCGAATATATAATAGTGTGGCTCTCCCGCATATTCCATATTTGACCCTGTTTTTGGGACATTTTACTGAATCTGATAAGCAAGTGTCCCGAAACTCTATTTTAAAGACGCGAAACTTTTGCTTTCGGCCGGGATGATGAACAGTTTCAGACAGAAACAGTTCTTACCTGTCGAAGGACGCATTATTTTAGATTTGGTATAATTAGTAATTTGTGCATATCTCTATCACATGTTTGTTTTGTTTTTCTTTCTTTTATTGTACTCCATCGTTTTCTCTTTTTTTTTTGTTTGTAGACGGGTAATAAATAACATTAATTCATTCATACGAAGTCCATCAAAATAATCAGTATAAACAAGGTTAAGAGCAGTTCTAAGTAGCTCCTGATTCTTCATCAAACCTTGTGTACGTTTTTTTTTGGGGGGGGGGATTATGCTTGGGTGGATTTTTATAGGGAGAATATTTCCTGGGGAGGGAAATTTAATTTATAATCTTATCTACAGTATTTTATCTTACCTATGATAAATGTTTGCAAAGGTATCAATATCCTGATTCATTTTGGTCAGTAGTGCAATGCGTAGCTGGGGGCTAATAATCTGACACTTCGTGTGTTTTCTCACCCCCCCCCTGATTTCTCCAGGTACCAATTTAGTGCTGGGTCGACTCTGGCTGTGCTTACAAACTCACACAATTGAACCCCGTTGGAAACCAAATAACCAGCGACACCAGGACTCGAACCCCAGTTCTACAGATTTCAAGTTCAGTGCGCTAACCACTTTGCTAGGACAGCTCTAGCCCAACCGTCTCTAAAACCACACTCTTTCTCCTAGATTTTATCTACAGCATCTCTTTTTCTGGGCACTGTCTGGGCACGGAATCACTTTTACAACTTTCTCACAAAAAGGTCTTAATAAAACATTTCTTAAATCAATAGGCATTTGCCCTTATCAAAAATGATATTTCTTCTTCATCATTTTCAGATCTTCATCATCCGATTTTCAATTTTCAAAATTTAATGTCTAGCTAGTTATACATACTGAGTAGCCACTAAATTAAAAAAGAAAAACTAATTTTTCATACTATTTCACAATAGTGGGGCGGAGGAAGGATCTTCCGGATAACACTTTTGCCTATTCCTTGTGTTTCTGTGTATACATTATCAACTCATTAAAACAACCTGGTAAGACCTAGCTTTCTAATAGACTCTCAAATCTAACCCATTATGATATTCCGTTTAATTAAAAAGATTTTTTTATGTTTTTTAATTTAAGTCAATATTTCAAATAAAATTTATTTAGAAGCATCTTTTAAAATAAACAAATGTCAATTTAGATTAGTGTTTCTAAGAAAAATGTACACATACCGTCTTTTCTTTTGTGCATATGCTTACTTAGGATTTTGCTTCATCGTTGTCATTCAGTTTCGTTTGTGGTAAACGTTTCAGACAAATTTTCTTCGATTTTTCTAAAGAAAATAGTTGACCTGGGCGAATTAAACCTTAAATAATAAGCCAAATATTAAATCTTTAAAATACATGAAAATATCATTGCCTAGCATAACTAGCTAGAGCTCACGTGTCTTGCTATAATCTTTAGAACGTCAAAAAAATTTTGTCTAAAAACAGATTGTTTAACCTATATTACTGATACCACATATCAAACAACAAATTGAACAAAGTGTGATAGTGGTTCTATCAAACTTCTTACGATTAAAACGAGAAAAACTTTAAATGGCTAAGACACCTTTCGCGGATGAACGATGAAAGATTGTAAGCGATCGTCCTTGTCGGCCTTGCATCTATGGCCAAACGAAAATTATTTCGTAACCAAATGAAGCAGAAGGAGGTTATAAGGAAGTAATTCAAGAAATTTAAACTTCTCGTTATGGGGTAAAAATGGAGAAGGAGTGTCCGGAGTTCTGTTTGCCCCAGGTGGTTTGGTGCTGTAACAAGCTACTAGCAATAGTTGTACTATTATTTTGATATCGATATCGACAAATCTTTCACATTTGATATCGATATCGACGAATCGATATCGACAATTTTGATATCGACAAAAAGCAAACAAACAAAGCTTGACATGTTGTGGGTTCAAATACATACCATTTTTATTAACGGTCGCATAGAATGAGAAAAACTTTTGCGATTTTTTTCATTTTTACTACTTTTTTATTGTAATTTTCAACAAAATGAATTGCATAGATTTTATTTTGGCATCGAGTGCTGAATATGCTTCAAGTCCTTTCCTTGGAGTCGTTTCCCTTCTGAGGAAATGTATGGCTTTTTTGGTTATCGTAATGACATTTCTCCCTAACATTTCAGAAAAACATGATGTGTTTTCAAAACTTTCAAAATATTATTTTGGAAGTTCAACCAAGCAATCAGTAAAATCAAAAATAAGACTTTACTTGTAGAAATGTAGTTAAGATTCAAAACAAGAATCAGATAAAGGGCTGTAAACTCGATTCTAGAATCTAAAAATTGTAAACCGAAGGCAAGTGTATTGAAAGCAAAGAAGGAATTATTTAAAATAGATTTATCTGTGCTCATAATTACAGTCATACTTGAACATATGGAGGGAAGGTGGGTAAGCAATGATTTGCTTAGCAATAATTATTTTTAAATGCATTATGTGTACTTGATTTTTGTGAATATATATATATATATTAAATAAAAAAAAACAAGTTTTTTTAACTGAAAGTAAGGAGCGACATTAAAACTTAAAACGAACAGAAACTACTTCGTATATGAAAGAGGCTGCTTCCTCATCAACACCCCGCTCTTTACGCTAAAGTTTGACTCTGTCTCTCAATTCTTCTTTTTAAAACAGTAAAAAACTTTAGCGTAAAGAGCGGGGCGTTGATGAGGAAGCAGCCTCTTTCATATACGAAGTAATTTCTGTTCGTTTTAAGTTTTAATGTCGCTCCTTACTTTCAGTTAAAAAAACTTGTTTTTTTTATTTAATTTCTGAACGTTTTTGAATCAATGCATGTTTTGATTTTGGCTCTCCGCAGAGGAATAATTAAAACGAAATTTAATTTTTTTTTTTTTTTTGGCTAAATGGCTTTCTCATAATTTTGATCGAATGATTTTGAGAAAAAAAGAGCGGAGGAGGAAGCCTAGTTGCCCTCCGATTTTTTGGTCAATTAAAAAGGCAACTAGAACTTTTAATTTTTTACGAATATTTTTATTAGTAAAAGATTTACGTAACTTATAAATTAGCTTACGTAAAGAACTTTTGTATTCTAATATTTTTATTACATATATGAGGGGGTTCGCCCCCTTGTCAGATCCTCGCTCTTTACACTAAAGCTTAAATTTTGTCCCAATTCATTAAGAATGACCCCAGAATCACAAAACCCGTAGAATAAATAGTTGAAATTACTAAAAATACTTTAACGTAAAGAGCGAGGTATTAGGAGGAGGTGAGCCCCTCAAATGGGTAATAGTTTCTGTTTGTTTTAAGATTTAATGCTGTTCCTTACTTCCAGCTGAAAGAACTTTTTCATATTTATTTTTTCATTGTGTTTTTAAATAATGCTATTAAATCCTGCGCTCCCTTCATGGAGATTTTCTTCCCCCGTGACAAATTATCGATGGAAAGTTCCCCCAGCATATCCCCCTCTTCTCAAACCCTCCCCCAACCAAAAATATCCTCCTGAAAACGCCTGTACACTTCCCAATAACCATTACTATATGTAAGCATTGGTCAAAGTTTGTAACTTGTTGCCCCTCCCATGGGGACTGTGGGGGAGTAAGTCGTCCTCAAAGACATAGTTATAAGGTTTTTCGACTACGTTGAATAAAATGGCTATCTCAGAATTTTGATCCGTTGACTTTGGTAAAATAATTAGCGTGGGAGGGGGCCTAGGTGCCCTCCAATTTTTTTGGTCACTTAAAAAGGGCACTAGAACTTTTCATTTCCGTTAGAATGAGCCCTCTTGCAACATTCTAGGACAACTGGGTCGATACGATCACCCCTGGGAAAAAGAAAAAAACAAAACAAAAAAACAAATAAACACGCATCCGTGATCTGCCTTCTGGCAAAAAATACAAAATTCCACATTTTTGTAGATAGGAGCTTGAAACTTCTACAGTAGGGTTCTCTGATACGCGGAATCTGATGGTGTGATTTTCGTTAAGATTCTAAGACTTCTAGGGGGCGTTTTCCCCTATTTTCTAAAATAACGCAAATTTTCTCAGGCTCGTAACTTTTGATGGGTAAGACTAAACTTGATTAAACTTATATATCTAAAATCAGCATTAAAATGCGATTCTTTTGATGTAGGTATTGGTATCAAAATTCCATTTTTTAGAATTTTGGTTACTACAGAGCCGGGTCGCTCCTTACTACAGTTCGTTACCACGAACTGTTTGATATATATATATATATATATATATATATATATATATATATATATATATATATATATATATATATATATATATATATATATATATATATATATATATATATATTAATAGATAACTATAATATGATTTAAAATATACTTAATACATCAGTGTTTTAACCTATTATAGCCTAAAATATTAAAAAGTATGTTTTAGCGGTTCCATTACGACTCAATCCCCGAGCAACTCAACCCATTCAACTGAACCCTAATGCACGTGTTATGGCACCAAATTCATGTTTTAGTGTCATATCTTGAGTGCAAAGGCTTGAAGCCATAAAAAGTGAAATCTCCATGGTAGAAAACCCTTAAAGAGGTGTTTTAAATCCTAGTCCCAGCCAACTTTGGAGTCTCTGTCATCTTTGAAAGTGGGAAAAACAATAGTTCTGATGAAACTACCAAATAAAAAAACAAACAATTATCTCAGATACAAAGCTATTTTGTTAGTGATAGATGCTATTTATTTTCATTTCAGAATTAAATAATTATAAAGAAATTCTCTGGACTTTTAAAAAGGTGTTTGATATCCGGATATATCTTCTTTCTTCTTTTTTTTTTCTCTTCACTAGCGGCTCACTGGAAACTGGAACATCATAGGGGCACTGGCACGGGTAACCATCCAAGCTTATCGGAATTAGTGTTTTAATTCCCATACCCTATAAAGGCGGGTTTCATTTTCTGGTTGTCTTTATAGGGAACAAACCAAATAAAATTTATTTACGCAACTTCACAATTCCAACTGAAAGAGCAAAGGGTGAGGGTGCCAGATATAAAATCCGAGTTTTCACTTGTCCCTTGACAAATCCTTACCCGAGCACTAATTGAAAAGCTTATAGTTTGCTGTAAAACCAAAAAATACTTTATTGGGTGATAGACCCATTCCCGAAAGTTTCTTTGAGGGTTCAATTAAATATGGTTGAGTGAGCGAGAGCTCGGGTGGAATTGTCGGGGGTCCAGTTGTAAGAGGGTTCAGTTAAATGGGATTGAGTTGCGCACAGGTTCATCTGAACGAAGGTTCAGTTAAATGGGGCTCATATGCACTAGGTTTCAGCTACAAGAGCGTTCAGTTACCACATCGTTTATTGGCTGATTAAAAAAAAATTCAAATGAAATAAAAGAGCGACATCAAATTCTTAAGCGAACGTAAATTATCCTGTATGAGCATTATCCATTACAAATAAATATGTTTATCCATTTTAGCTTATATCCTTTATGTGAGGGGGTTGTTACCCCACTTTCTGAGCTAAACTTTAACTTCTTCTTTACTGAGAGTATTTTATAGTGCAACAAACATAGACAGTTCTAAAATGCAAGTCACATATCATATATCAGATTTTCCTTGTTCAAGAGATTTCATTCTTAAAATAAGGATAAAAAGAAATGACTCTAACGCAAAGAGAATTTGGTCAAGGGATGGCCTTCTCATGTATAGGCTAATTTCTGTTTGTTTTAAATCTAACATCACTCCCTACTTTTGTCTGAAAAAATATCAAATTTCTGCTTGTTTTAATATCATGTTTAGGATAGTCTAAATTCACAAAATCATCAGATTACATTTATAAGGGGGTGAATGAATTAGGAAGGTTCCTATACCTTGTCTCCATAGTTTTAACACACATTAGGTAGCCTTGTGCAGAGCCCTTTGTATTAAAGCCAAGATTCCATTTTATTTTCAGTTTTACTATAGTAACTGATTTTTGGATCAAGTCTCTGTTTTTTAGCGCAATTTGTGCAGTAGCATTAACTATATTTTTTCCTCCCTCCTATAGACCAGAAGGTCATAATAGCGTCCAGTGTGTAAATTTAGTAACAGATTTAACCACTTCTCCTAAAGCAATAGCAACAATCTAATTACTTTGTCCAATCATTGGAAAGCTGAAACTGCTTATCTTTGTTTGCCTGTCAATAATGCTGCTTCATTTAATTACTGCTAATCAATACAAATTATTTCTCTTGTTGTCGTTATAGATGCATTGTCGCTGAGAGGAATAAAACAGTCGTTTGAGAAGCAGGCGACAGAGACTGAGGTTAATCCAGGTGGAACAGCTGTTATGGACTGCAAGGTCATCAATAAGGGAGGCAGCTGTGTGTGGCAGAAGGACAGAAGAGTAAGATGAAAGTCTTTGATTGACTTGGGAGTTTAAAGGGGTTCTGGAATCTGGGCTATCACAGAGAACTAACTGTGTTTGTCCACCGGCCGGAAACTGTTTATTTTCTGTTTAATCAACATTTAATTGACAGGCTTCATAAGATAACTTAAGTTATTTAATTGCAAAAATCTATTTTGCAATATTTAATAATTTAATTGGCTTGGGATTATTTTATTATGATTGACAGTATATGCAGCAATAAGGATGTGGAGGTTTGCAATTGCCCCCTAGGTTTCAAAAAACACATGCTTTTCGTATTTCCTTAAAAAAAAGCCCCTTTCCCGATTTTGAAAAAAATCTTATTTTGGGTATTCATTAAAACTTAATAAAAAAAAATCCATGTCTCCACCCTTACATCTTCGTGAATTACCACCATAATTTAAGAGGGTTATTTTTACAAAATAACCCAACTAATGAAATAGCACAGCTGGCCTCTTGCAAAATTTGCTTTGATTCAAGGATAAAATTTACTCCTAAATTGCTAAAATTACTAAACCAAGTGCTGATGATTTTTTATGCATAATAAAATAAAATAATTTTAAAGGAAGATATTTCATATTAACACTGAAAAAGTACTTGAACAGTGACAGCCCGATGGAATGGTCTGGGGATTATGTACACTAATGAAAGATGCAAGGGGAGTGATCCCTTTTCATGGTTTTGGGTCAGATGCACTACGTATGATCATTGGCCCATTGCGCAAATTAGTATCACCTATAAAATCTTTACTAGTTAAAATTTCGATCTATTGTTGTTCCAAACATATCATTTTCCCTGATAGCCTTGTTTCCCGTTAAAACTTATTGGCATGAAAAGCATTTTGGCTTTGAACGGCCGAGAGTTGAAAAAACTAATTAATAATTTAAGAGATTTAAACATTAATTTTTAGATAGAGTTTTTTTTTATTATATGTATAGCAAGTTAATTTTTCCGACTACTTTTGTCCATGTTCAAAATTGCGTAAGGACCCATTTTTTTATCATGAAAAACCCGCGGAAAATAAAATAGTATTAACTGAATTTTTCTTTTGACCACTGTGTTTTCTAAAGGATTATTCAGGAGGGGAAATATTTATAAAAAAAACAACAACATGCAAATACATATAAAACTGAGTAATTATTGTAAATTCATTTGATGCAGTAATTGCCAAGCATTAAGTAACAAACTTGTAGTCTCTTCAACTTGGAAAGTTCAAGCTTGAATAAATAGAATTCTAATTACAGTTTGTTTTTGCAAAATTGCATTATTATGTCTTTTAAGCAACTTGCCAAGCTAAATTGGAAATCGACTATTTGCTTTGAAGTTTACCAGAAGATTTCACCTGCTGAGGATTGTGGTTTCAGTTTTGCCTATTTTCACCCACTTCGACAAAGACATCTAAGTTTATTAAATGCAAAATTGCATTATTAATTCTTTTAAGCAACTTGCCAAGCTAAGTTGGAAATCGACTATTTGCTTTGATGTTTACCAGAAGATTTCACCTGCTGAGGATTGTGGTTTCAGTTTTGTCTATTTTCACCCACTTCGACAAAGACATCTAAGTATATTAAATGGGTCGCAAATGCCAACTCTGGCTCCAAGTCCCTAACTCCTCTTGAATGTCATCTTTGATGGGTGGATTGTTCTGAACCAGTAATGAAATCCACCCCCTTTATAAAGTGTATTTTTTCCTCTTTAGTTAACTTCCTTTATTTTTGTTTATATTCAGTGTTTACCTTCATTACCTTTCGGTAACTCTTTATCAAAATGGTAAGCAAAACGGGGAAAATCTTGGCAAAAGAAATAAGTTAAATATCTTATACTTCACCAAAGCTTGGATAAGAGGTCACATAAATATTTCTTTGAAGCTTATTGGAATTTACCCTGGAAAATACGAGTGGTCAGGGGATCCAGAACAAGGTGATTGCAGCCTCAAAGTTTTATCAGCCCGTGCAGATTTAGATGATGGTTTATGGGAATGTCAAGTTACTGCATCCACATTTGATTCTGTTGATTACCTCAATTCTGAACCTGCTCGTCTTATTGTTAGAGGTAAGAACTTACTTTTATATCTTCACTTCATAGTCCTTTTTCAAAATAAAAGATTGGAATGAGTTTTTGGGATAGCACCTCAAAGAGAAATGAACAATATAGGCTTAAATAAAGAAATACTCAATAAATAATAATTTTGGGGAAAGAGTGTAGCAGAAAAAAAGGAATATGGTGAATTTTTAAAACAAATTTATATTTTACATCAAGCCCAAAATTCAGAACATATTTTTTAGCCTTAAAGTTATGATGTACTTTACTTGTGTTTCATTTTTGTTTTTGCCTTTTAATTTTATTTTTCGCAAAAGTAATTCATAATAAAAGCAAACAAATGTCCCTATAATGCAAGATCTTATAGCTAACAATAAATGGAAGAAAATGGAAAAAAAAACAAATAAGTAATACACACATACATTTTAAACCTGGCCCAAAGACATCCATCGTATCGCAGTTTTTTTTTTCTCTATGAATATGGACCTCCTATTCCTGGATTCAGCATTACAAATTATACTAAAAGGCTACATTTTAAACTTAAGGTTGTGTTGAAAAAAGTAAATTTCTTACTGAAAAATGTATATTCTCTCTAGTAATGGATCAGACCTCTTTTCACTGTCTAAACTGTCATCTTGCTTTATTACTAGGCTCGTCTTTATCATACCAGCATAAAAGAATCATTATATGAACAACTATGATCCTTTAACTGAGTTAATGTCAAAGGAAAAATAGATTTACGATCCAAAGAACCGAATAAGGTTGAATCCAATTAACAATTCCATTCTCTTATTAAAAAATATGTTACATAAATCAGCTGTTAACTAACAAAATGTAACCAATCCTGTATGATTGCTCAGCTTTGAACTAACACTATGGGAATTGCTTTGTGAAGTTGAATTGGGTGAACAAGTTAAGCTTGACCTACGAAGATCAAATCTAACTTGAAATTACCTCTGATCTCATTGAAAATAGCCCTGATGTTCTAATTACATACCCAGACCTATACCCTAAGAGATTGTATACTTCACGACTTTCCTTTAAAACCCTTTCCGTAAAATTAAAAAATCATTACAGGGAATTTTGTTTTTACATGATGTTTCTAAGAATTTCTTTTTTTTTAAGGAAACCTATCTTCGGTATAGAGAGTATTTAAAGGGCCTGGATGTAAGATCCTAATTTAATTGACCAACAAAATAATATTAAAATTTTTATTTAGATTTAATAATGACTTGAAACTCTAGGTTTTCTTACTGGAGTTTCATGTGAGCTTATTCTAATAACACTTCATGTACAACCAAATATTCTATAAAAACTGAAACTAAAATCTCTATACATAGAAATTATAATTCCCATTTACGCTCAGTTTTGTCAATTGCCTTTTACCCAAGGCATGATTATCTCTAGTGGATCTGAGTGTGTATGGGTGGAATGCGTCATGCTAAAAAAAAAAGTGTATTTTTAGGCACCTATTTTTGAGACTACAGCCTGAAATCTTCCCAATAAATATGGAGGACCACCACCTAAGAAATAACATATTTCAGGACATACAACCATAAAGGCTATAGGTCATTAAAGATTAAAGTTATAGGTTATAGAACCATAAAAGACGTGAAAATTATAACCAATTAATTCACATTTGAAATTTCAGCCTCCCTCTCACTCCCTTCTCCCCAGAGCTATTTTAAGTAGTCCACTTTATTGGATTAGTTCATTTTCAAATCATTTTTCTGCAAAATTACACAAAAATATAGACTGCAGAAAGCATAGGGATTATCCCCCCCCACTATTTAAAATAACCCTAGATAAGATATTAAAACTAGGTGACAATTAACCTAAAGTTTTTAAATGAAAGTAAACTGCAACCTTAAAAATTAAAACAGACGGAAATTATGCCATTTATCAAGAGGAATAGGTACTTCCTTTAACAATTAGATAAAAAAAAACAAGTTTTTTATCGGAAAGTAAGGAGCGGCATTAAAACTTAAAACGAACGGAAATTACTTCGTATATGAAAGGGGCTGCTTCCTCATCAACGCCTCGCTCTTTACGCTAAAGCTTGACTCTTTCTCTTAACTCTACTTTTTAAAACAGTGAAAAACTTTAGCGTAAAGAGCGGGGCGTTGATGAGGAAGCAGCCCCTTTCATATACGAAATAATTTCTGTTCGTTTTAAGTTTTAATGCCGCTCCTTACTTTCCGATAAAAAACTTGTTTTTTATTTAATTTCTGAACGTTTTTGAATCAATTCATGTTTTGATTTTGGCTCTCCGCAGATGAATAATTAAAATGAAATTTGCATATTTATTTTTTTGGCTAAATGGCTTTCTCATAGTTTTGATCGAATTATTTTGAGAAAAAAAAAGGAGTGGGGAAGGAGGCCTAGTTGCCCTCCGATTTTTTGGTAACTTAAAAGGCAACTAGAACTTTTAGTTTTTTACGAATGTTTTTATTAGTAAAAGATATTCGTAACTTACAAATTAGCTTACGTAACAAACTTTCGTATTCTCATGTTTTTATTACATATATGAGGGGGTTCAGCCCCTCGTCAGTGCCTCGCTCTTTATGCTAAAGCTTAAATTTTGTCCCAATTTCTTGAGAACGACCCCTGAATCACAAAGCCGTAAGAATAAATAGTTGAAATTACTCAAAATACTTTAGCGTAAAGAGCAGAGTATTAGGAGGAGGTAAGCCCATCATATGTGTAATAATTTCTGTTTGTTTTAACTTTTAATGCTTCTCCTTACTTTCAGTTGAAAAAATCTTTTCATATTTATTTTTTCATTGTTTTTTTTAGTAATGCTAGAAAATCCTGCGCCCCCTTCATGAAAACTTTCTTCCCGCATGACAAATTCCTCCAAGGAAAGTTCCCCCAACATATCCCCCTATTCTTGACCCCCCCACCAACCTAAAAGCCCCCTGAAAATGTCTACGCTTCCAAATAACCAAAACTATATGTAAGCACTGGTCAAAGTTTGTAACTTGTAGGCCCCCCACGGGGCCTGTTGGGGAGTAAGTCGTCCCCAAAGACATAGTTATAAGGTTTTTCGACTACGCTGAATAAAATGGCTATATCAGAATTTTAATCCGTTGACTTTGGGAAAATAATTAGCGTGGGAGGGAACCTAGGTGTCCTCCAATTTTTTGGTCACTTAAAAAGGGCATTAGAACATTTCATTTCCGTTAGAATGAGCCCTTTCGCAAGATACTAGGACCACTGGGTCGATACGATCACCCCTGGAAAAAAAAAAAAAAAAAAAAAACAAACAAACACAAATAAACACACATCCGTCATCTGCCTTCTGGCAAAAAATACAAAATTCCACATTCTTGTAGATAGGAGTTTGAAACTTCTAGAATAGATTTTTCTGATATGCTGAATCTGATGGTGTGATTTTCGTTAAGATTCTATGACTTTTAGGGTGTATCCTCCTATTTTTTAAAATAAGGCAAATTTTCTCAGGCTCGTAACTTTTGACGGGTAAGACTAAACTTGATGAAATTTATATATTTAAAATCAGCATTAAAATGCGATTCTTTTGATGTAGCTATTGGTATCAAAATTCCATTTTTTAGAGTAGAGTGAGCCGGGTCGCTCCTTACTACAGTTCGTTAGTATTTTTAACGGAATGTAAGGAGCGACGTTAAAACTTAAAACGAACAGAGATTACTCCGTATATGAAAGGGGCTTTTCCTCCTCAACGCCTCGCTCTTTACACTAAAGTTTGACCCTTTCTCTTAACTCTACTTTTTTAAACAGTAAGAAACTTTAGCGTAAAGAGCGGGAATCGAGGAGGAAAAGCCCCTTTCATATACGGAGTAATTTCTGTTCGTTTTAAGTTTTAACGTCTCTCCTTACATTCCGTTAAAAAAACTTGTTTTTTTTTATTTAATCTCTGGACGTTTTTGATTTAATGCATGTTTTATCTTGGCTCTCCGCACATAAATAATTAAAATCAAATTTGTATATTAATTAATTGCAATTAATCGGAAGATTTTGAGAAAAAAGAAGCGAGGGAGGAGGCCTAGCTGCCCTCCAAGTTTTTGGTTATTTAAAAAGGCAACTAGAACTTTTAATTTCTTACAGACGTTTTCATTGGTAAAAAATATACGTAACTTACGAATTAACTTACGTAACGAACTTCTATATTCGTATGTTTTATTGCGTATATGAGGGGGTTCAACCCTTGTCGATACCTCACTCTTTACACTTAAGCTTAGATTTTGTCCCAATTCCTTAAGAATGACCTCTGAATCACAAAGGCCGTAGAATAAATAGTTGAAATTACTAAAATAATTTAGCGTAAACAGTGAGGTATAACGAGGAGGTACACCCCTCATATGCGTAATAATTTTTGTTCGTTTTAAATTTTAATACTGCTCCTTACTTTCAGTAGAAATTTTTTTCGTATTGACAAAACTACAGTTCGTTACCACGAACTGTTTGATACAGTTCCTTACCACGAACTGTTTGACTACAGTTCGTTACCACGAACTGTTGGACTACAGTTCGTTACCACGAACTGTTTGATATATATATATATATATATATATATATATATATATATATATATATATATATATATATATATATATATATATATATATATATATATATATATTAAAACTGTCTAACACCAGCCTGGTTATTCATCATAATAAAATTTTGTTTAAGCTATTGAGCTCCAAGATGTATTATATGCATTGCAAGCGATAATTTCGAAGGGACCGGGGTTAATTCTTTCTCATGCGTGTTGAGTGTTAGAACTGGGGCCAAGCAAGTTAAAGTAGACAAACAAAACAGCCAAATTAAACCTACTAACAACATAAAACTAAACAAAAAGACTAAGTAGCCTGCATCAATTTGATATAGTAGAGATTTAGAAGGTGCAATCAAAGCTGCTTGTTGTTGCGACTTTGTTGGGGCAGGATCTGTTGCTGAAGGTTGACGGGGTAGAGAGGATTTCTTCAACCTAGGGATAATAGGGTCCCATATATCACTTATTTTGAGTTGGCCATGGTCTTTCTCATGATGATATTAGTTTTTTGCATCTCTAAATTCTCCCACATTTTGTCTATTATAATGGTAAACTCAGGTCAAAAAAGATGTTATGTTAAGTATGGTCAATTATGTGGATGGCTAAGATAGAAATATTGCCACAATCATTAGGCTGACATGATATGTTAACCAATACCTACTTGAATAAAAGAGCAGTAAGGGTTAAGGCTTCCTTCGTACATGGAAGCTCTTTTTTATTAAATTTTGCTTTTTTATACTTTATATTTGCTTTAGTTTATATTTGACTTTATTTACTTATATTTACTTGTTATTATATTTGCTTTTATATTTAATTTACTTTATATTTGCTATACTTTATATTTACTATATATTTTAAATTTACATACTTTATATTGCTTTATTTTATAAAATACTTTATATTTGCTTTAATATACTTTAATATGCTTTTTAATATACTAAACTAACAAAAGGACTACTCATGGTCTGTAACTAGCTAATACGAACTTGAGTAGCAACTCTGGACAAGCACACAGATATTTATTCCTTTTTGGGTAGGGAGGGGAGAAGAAAATTTCAAAATTGCAAAAACAATCAATTTATATGAAACCTTAGAAAATTTTGAGACAATTCTTCCTATTTTGGAACGATAGGCCAAAGGCCAAGTCTTTTGGCGTAAAAGCCAACTTTAACCAAACTGTAGGTCATATCTCTAGTGCCTCCAACTCACTTTCCCATTTTCTGTATAGTATTCTGTCCAGATAATCCATGCTTAATGTCAATCCCTTGACATCAATATATACAAATTAAAAGAATCTGCTTTTTATTGTGATTCCAAATATAAGTATTATATTTGCTACCCATCATTTTAAGCTACCCATCAAATATGATTTTTTCCATATTGGCTGATTCTTGTCTGTCATGTTATCTTCCTTGCTCGTCGAAAGGTGGCTCTTGGTTCTATAATTAGTTTTTATCCTTATTCTTTTCCTACTAACCATGCTTGATTTTATTTTACTGTTTTTTAAACAAGCCCTATCATTATTGGTTGTTAGTGTTTAATTCCTTTCTTATTTTTTCTAATTTTTGTGTTAATTTTCTTGCTTTTTTCGTCATTCGCCTCATGTAGTTTGGTGGAATATCCTTACTGACTCATCATAGCTTGTATTTTCTCTTTCCTCACAGACAAAAAGATTCCTTTATTTTTTTCTTGTTTTTAATTTTATTTTGCTGTCCTGCCTTATCCAGCCATCATGTCTCTTGTGGTCATGATGTTGTTAAGAAAATAAAACTTGTGTCTTCCATTTTATTTTATTTTCGGCAACATCCCAGGGAAAATTGTAATTTTTTTTTCTAAGAATGGATACGTTCCCTAAGAAAATTGTGGACCAGGTTACGCGCACTACGCGTGGCGTAAGTGCTCCGGCTGCGCGGCAAAGTGTGAATTTTATGTATGAAAAGGAACGGATGGTAGAAGCTTGTCGTAAGCTGCGAAAAGGTGGTGTTCCGAGATGTACACCAGGTGACGGACAATTAGCACCTCATTGGCACTATCGGTTACCGAATACTAAAACAATGATACCTATCCCAGTTCGATTTTAGCACAATTCTGGTACCAAATCTATTTATTACCTTTTTTTGTAAAATGCTGTCGCAAGAAAAAACTGGTTCTACTTATTGATTTTTGGATCCTCGAAAAATTTGAAGCCCCCCCTCCCAAAAAAACAAACAAACTGTATTTCCTGTAAATTTTCTAAATAGTTAACTGGTCAGTGTATAAACCCCCTTATTCTTCAACAGTGCGAACGCTACAACCTCCCCACAATTAACATACTCCTTGATTTTGTGGCTGCGTTCGACTCAGCAATCTACGAAAACCTTTGGCGAATCATGGTGGAAGACGGTATGCCGGTTGAACTCGTGGAGCTATTGAAAGCCTACTACGAGCATTGCAGATCGATCGTGAGAGTGCTGGGCGAAGAAACTGAGCCCTTCAGTGTAGAAAGCGGTGTGAAACAGAGGTGTATATTGTCCCCTGTTTTGTTTACCTATTGTATAGATTGGATTCTGGAAAGGGCACTCTCAAGTTTTGATGGTGTTGTTATGGGATCGGGCATTAATGTGTCTGACCTGGACTATGCGGATGACATCGACGCTCTTGCTGCTGATCCAGCAACTGCCCAAGCAATGTTAAATGAAATAGCACATTTCTCTCAGCTACTGGTTATGAAGATCAACAGGGCCAAAACAAAAGTCATGGATCTAAATATGCAGTCTGATTATTAGCTTGTTCTTTACGGACAAGAGTCGGAAAAAGTTGATTGCTTCACCTATCTTGGCTCAGTAATAGACCCTCGTGGAGGCTGTGACCTTGACGTACAGAAGAAAATGAACAAAGCCAAGGCCATCTTCTCACAACTCCGCCACCATTTGTGGAACCGGCGGTAGATCAGAATGAAGACAAAAATTTCTGTATATAAAGCGGCTGTTAGATCAGTCTTCTTCTATGCAGTCGAAACTTGGCCCTTGAAGGCACTTCATCTCCATGATTTGGAAGTCTTTGACCACCGCTGTCTACGAAAAATCCTGAAGAATCGATACTCCGACAGAATCTTAAATGTTGACGTGCGCCACCACTGCTGTAAAATCAAATCCGCCGCCACGATTGTCAAACAGAGAAAACTGCGTTGGCTTGGTCATGTGCTTAGAAGACCTAATGATCGCATCATAAAGCGAGTGCTTCTAGCTGCACCGTTGCCAGATTGGCGCAGGCGACGTAGCGGTCAATTGAAGAATTGGTGGGCAACTGTCAAGAACGACGTCAACCCCGTTGGTGGATTTCGAAGATTTGGCAGAAGGTGGGAGAGCTGCTGGCTCCTAATTGCTGAAGAGCTGGCTAAAGATCGCTACAAATGGGAGTCAACCATTCGTAATCTTCTTGATGCCGGGTGAGGCGTCCTTGTCTGGTCCCGCTACAAGTACAAGTAAAGTAGTGTATCAATACAATTGCTTAACAAAAACGTATTTTGTCACCAAATTTAAAACAGCAGCAACAAAAGAAACAATTATTATTGTTAGGTATTTCAACTAAAATTATCAATACAAAGGACCAGTTAGATGAATATAATTTTGGTGTAACTATTAGATTAGTTTGGTATATAATTTGTTGTAAATATTAGAAAATCACGAATGTGTGAAATAATATTTAAAATAAATTATGACTATCTAGTTGACAGAGCAATGAAAAACGAATGGAAATGCATCATTAGGGCGGGTAACATGGTCCAAACGTACCACGTTCATTTTAAAAATGTAACCCCCCAGTGGGTCTATTTTAGACCAGTACGCTTACGCATTGTTAACCGCATGCGCATATGGGTATGAGAAACTCTTTCATCAGAATCAAATTTGAACCAACAGTAGTTTGACATCATGGTCGCATGACATCAATTTCAACTAATGAGAGGCGTTTACCGTTGATATAAAGTTATTGAAATAGAAAGTGGTATTTTACATTTTAGTCAAAAAAAACAAACAAACTGTATTTCCTGTAAATTTTCTAAATAGTTAACTGGTTAGTGTATCAACCCCCTTATTCTTCAACAGTGCGAACGCTACAACCTCCCCACAATTAACATACTCCTTGATTTTGTGGCTGCGTTCGACTCAGCAATCTACGAAAACCTTTGGCGAATCATGGTGGAAGACGGTATGCCGGTTGAACTCGTGGAGCTATTGAAAGCCTACTACGAGCATTGCAGATCGATCGTGAGAGTGCTGGGCGAAGAAACTGAGCCCTTCAGTGTAGAAAGCGGTTTGAAACAGAGGTGTATATTGTCCCCTGTTTTGTTTACCTATTGTATAGATTGGATTCTGGAAAGGGCACTCTCAAGTTTTGATGGTGTTGTTATGGGATCGGGCATTAATATGTCTGACCTGGACTATGCGGATGACATCGACGCTCTTGCTGCTGATCCAGCAACTGCCCAAGCAATGTTAAATGAAATAGCACATTTCTCTCAGCTACTGGTTATGAAGATCAACAGGGCCAAAACAAAAGTCATGGATCTAAATATGCATTCTGATTATTAGCTTGTTCTTTACGGACAAGAGTCGGAAAAAGTTGATTGCTTCACCTATCTTGGCTCAGTAATAGACCCTCGTGGAGGCTGTGACCTTGACGTACAGAAGAAAATGAACAAAGCCAAGGCCATCTTCTCACAACTCCGCCACCATTTGTGGAACCGGCGGTAGATCAGAATGAAGACAAAAATTTCTGTATATAAAGCGGCTGTTAGATCAGTCTTCTTCTATGCAGTCGAAACTTGGCCCTTGAAGGCACTTCATCTCCATGATTTGGAAGTCTTTGACCACCGCTGTCTACGAAAAATCCTGAAGAATCGATACTCCGACAGAATCTTAAATGTTGACGTGCGCCACCACTGCTGTAAAATCAAATCCGCCGCCACGATTGTCAAACAGAGAAAACTGCGTTGGCTTGGTCATGTGCTTAGAAGACCTAATGATCGCATCATAAAGCGAGTGCTTCTAGCTGCACCGTTGCCAGATTGGCGCAGGCGACGTAGCGGTCAATTGAAGAATTGGTGGGCAACTGTCAAGAACGACGTCAACACCGTTGGTGGATTTCGAAGATTTGGCAGAAGGTGGGAGAGCTGCTGGCTCCTAATTGCTGAAGAGCTGGCTAAAGATCGCTACAAATGGGAGTCAACCATTCGTAATCTTCTTGATGCCGGGTGAGGCGTCCTTGTCTGGTCCCGCTACAAGTACAAGTAAAGTAGTGTATCAATACAATTGCTTAACAAAAACGTATTTTGTCACCAAATTTAAAACAGCAGCAACAAAAGAAACAATTATTATTGTTAGGTATTTCAACTAAAATTATCAATACAAAGGACCAGTTAGATGAATATAATTTTGGTGTAACTATTAGATTAGTTTGGTATATAATTTGTTGTAAATATTAGAAAATCACGAATGTGTGAAATAATATTTAAAATAAATTATGACTATCTAGTTGACAGAGCAATGAAAAACGAATGGAAATGCATCATTAGGGCGGGTAACATGGTCCAAACGTACCACGTTCATTTTAAAAATGTAACCCCCCAGTGGGTCTATTTTAGACCAGTACGCTTACGCATTGTTAACCGCATGCGCATATGGGTATGAGAAACTCTTTCATCAGAATCAAATTTGAACCAACAGTAGTTTGACATCATGGTCGCATGACATCAATTTCAACTAATGAGAGGCGTTTACCGTTGATATAAAGTTATTGAAATAGAAAGTGGTATTTTACATTTTAGTCAAAGCGTCACTGAAACCAAATGATAACACTCTCTCCCGAGTAAAATCGGAATTTTAAGGTACTGCGGGTCCAGATTTGATTCAGATGGTTCACATTCGAGACGGATGGTCTAAACAGCATTACTGGGAGGGGGAAATTATGCAACTAAGACTGGTGGACGACGTTCGCCATCCTGATCATTTCATGAGCTAACATTAGCATTCCTTTACTAAAAATCAGTTTATTCAAGGAAAAAGTATCTTTAAAAAAAGGCAGATATTGTGAAATTCTGGGCCACTTAATATACTACTAGTACTAAATGAGAAAACAGTTTAAATTGCCATTTTTCTTTTTTTTTTCTTTTTTACATTAATTTCCTTGTTGTTAATTGAGTCATGAATAAACAATACGTTGGTACAGTATATCTGGTTATTTATCAGTTTTTGTTCAAATTCGTAGTCCACAAATTTGTTTCTTCGCCAGGTTCTGGAATGTTTGCACTATTGCTTATGAACCTGACAATTCAGACTCTGTTTTGAAACGAACTACATCTCTTTTTAATCATCCCCTTTAATTTTATTTGAGCTTTCTAAAAGAATTTTTCATTTATCCCTTGAAGCGACGAGATTGACTTTTGAAAAAACGAAAAAAAAAAACGGAAAAGAATTATCTTTCATTCCAGAATGACAAACGATTTGCCATTTAGCTACGAAAATTGTTTTTAGTAGAACACATAAAAATGCACTGCTGTCAGGCAATCAATAACACTTCCCATGACGACGTGTTGTATGGAAAACACTACTTTCTTTTCTTTTTCAGCCAATTTTTAAGAAGTATGTGCTTTTTAGAAATTTTGCCACCAAACAGCGTTATAATGAAATATAAAGATATTGCGAGATATAACAATATTGAACATGGATTTTTTTTAAATCGGATTGTATAAATATACTTTTAAAGTTACATTCTCTGTTTTATGCAGCTGCGTGATCGGTAGCACAAAGAAAAAAAAATATATAAATAAATGAAATAAAACGAGAGGATACTATAACAAACTCTAGAAACGCAGAAACACCCCTGAAACATCTAGTGATCTTAATGGAAAACACACCATCAAATTCAGCATATTAGAAACCCCCTACCAAAGAAGTTTCAAGCTCCTTTAGACACAAAGGTGGAATTTTGCATTTTTTTTTTCTGCCAGAAGAAAGATCACGGATGCATGTTTACTTGTTATTTTTTTTTTTTAGGTTTTTTCCCAGGGGTGATCACATTGAGTCTATGATCCTAGAAGATCAGTAAAGGACTCATTTGATTGGAAATCAAAAGTTCTTGTGTCCTTCAAAAGTGACCAAAAATATTGGGGGGCAAGTAGCCTCCCTACCACGCCTTTTTTTTCCCAAAGTCGTCCGATCAAAATTTTGAGATAACCATTTTGATCAGTATAGTTGAAAAATTTCATAAGTATGCCTTTGGGGATAATATGATCCTCCAAAGACCCCGTGTAAAGGGCCGTAAGTTAGAAAATTTACCCATTGTTTAAATATAATATTTTTCAGTGAAGATTGAATTGCCCCGAGGGAATAAAATGGTGGTGGGAGAGGGGTTTTACGTGGGAGAAAATTTCCGAAGAGGATTTTCTCGTGAGGGGAGGGAATTTCTATTTAAGGGGGAAGTCTGATTTACCGGCATCATTTGAAAAAAAAAGAAATTAAATAAAAACAAGTTTTTCAACTAAAAGGGAAGAGCAACATTAAAACCTAAAATGAACGGAAATTATTCTGCATACGAAGGGGCTACCCCCTCCTCAATATCTTGTTCTTTACGCGAAAGTTTCACTGTTTTTCCCAATTTCTTAAGAACAACTCCTGATACGCAAAGGATATTTAACTGGAATAAGAAGTTTTTTTTAAAGTGCTAAAAAAAACTCTTGCGGGGAAAGCAAAGTAATGAGAAGGGGGGCAACCCTTTCATATACAGAATAATTTCCGTTCGTTATAATTTTAATGTTGCTCCTTAATTTCAGATGAAAAGCTTTTTTTATTTAACATGTACAAGAAAACACTGCAATAAAAAAAGAGCAGTAAGCAGCCCACCATAGAGCCCCTGTTTAATGTTCTTTCCAAATATGACCTTCCCTAGCTTGAAGGTGGAGAGGTTAATTTCCTCCTACGTGCGTCCATGGACTCTATGGAAAAAAAAACAAACAAACTAAAAACTAACATTTATGTTGCCTATCTGGATACTAAATACGCCAAAAACAAAGCACAACACATCCACTACTCATTCTCATTCAAATAAAGAAACGTCCTTATTGCTTAAATTAAAAGCTACTTAAGATTAAAAGCCCAGTTGTATTCAAATTCATTCAAAATTTCATATTTTCATTATGTTTTGTTTGTCTTACAAGGAAGCATTTCTAAAACCAGTTCACTTATTATTATGTATATCAACACATTTTAAACACAGTTGAATACAAGCTCAAGCACAAAATATGACAACTAAGGGATTTCATTGTTTAGATTCCATAGTGCTTTGAGTTAAGTTGGATTGAGTGGAAGAAGCTCAGAAAACAGATAAGAGGGTAAACACCTCAGAGACTTCCAATGTATTCGACCAAAATCTTAAGTGAAAGATCCAGCTTGCGTTGGTACCAAATTAAATATTAAAAAACTAGTTTTTTCAAATGAAACTGAAGATTGACAGTAAAACTTTAAAGGGACAAAAAATAGTTTTGTTCCTTCGAGTTCCGTGGGAGAATCTACAAAATTACTACTAAACGAACAAAAAGATCTACTAAACAGACAAAAATTAGTTTTGTTCCATGGAGTTCCGTGGGAGGATCTTTCTTACTGAGGGAGCAAACCCCTCAATATGTGTAAAAAAATGTACGATTATAGAAGTTCGTCACTTAAGTTAATTCCTAAGTTACGTATATTTGTTACTAATAAAAACGTTCTAGTGGTCTTTTTAAGTAACCAAAAAAATTGCATTGCATCATTCAGTTGCAAGTAATTTGAGTTTTGAAATTTTGCAGGAATAAATGCAGAAATACCCAGGATGATGTTCAACTGACCTGCTAAAACTAATGCAAATCAGTTACTTGAAGAGCTAGGCTACTTTTCGTTCCTCCAATAAGTCAGCATGTTGATGAAGACTTGGGGAATGTCTCATCAAATTCTTTACTTTTCTAATCAGAGGAGAGGAAAGTTTGGTGGTAGTTGAAAAATGTCTGAAAACTAGAACTAGAACTGTCAAGCCATAGCATGAGCTAAAAAAAATATTTTTGTCGTAAGACCTTCACAGTTAAAGTCGGATCTATTGCAGGGAGTGTGTGCAAGGTTCACGATTTTGGTTTATTTTTAGGCCCTGCTAAAGTGTGTGTGTATGAAGAAAGTTATCTGTCAAGATGACAAATTTTATGATGATCTGTATATGAAAGGAGTTGTCCCTCCTCAATCCCCACTATTTATGCTAAGATTTTATTGGTGCTTTGCCGAAACCATTTTTGAGTGTAATAAATATAGCCCATTGCTAACCGCAAGGGCTTTACTTACATAATGCCTTTCTAACACTCGAACCAAAAATTTTAATTGTTTAAAGCAGATGCGTTGGGATGCAGGAGGAGCGTGCACAGCTCTGTTGGTCTCAGGAAAAATATGAAAAATATTGTCTGAGTACAACACCTTTTATGCAATGTATGATATCATTGCAATTTTATCATGTATCTTTTACTCTCTTTAAATGCATTAAATAAAAACAAAGTATTTTTTCAACTGAAAGTAAGGAAAAATATTAAAACTTAAAACGAATAAAGATTATAACATATGTAAAGTGGGTCACCCCCTCGTCAATACCTCACTCTTTACGCTAAAGTTCGAGTTTTGTCCCAGTTCTATAAGAATGACTCCTGACACACACAGGCCGTCTGATTAGAATAAATAATTCTTTTAAAAGTACTAAAAAAACTTCAGTGTAAACAGCGGGGTATTAATGAGGAGGCAATCCCTCTCATATACGTAATAATTTCTGTTTGTTTTAAGTTTTAATGTTGCTCCTTACTTTTAATTGAAGAAACTTGTTTTTTATTTAATTTCTGATCTTTTTTTTAAAATAATGATAGAAAGCCGGCTCCATCTCTATAGAAAATTCCTTTTCCCCATGGAAAGATCTTCCCGAGGTACCCAGAGCAATCCATAGGCAATTTCTCCCGAAAACATATAGCAAATCTTCATCCACTTTTCGGAGCGCCCATGGTTCAGAGCCGTATTTGACCCCTGTCATCACTGTAGTTTCCAATATTCTAATCTTGGTTTGCAGGCTTATCTTCTTATTCTTCCAAACTGTTTTAACTGTGAAAAAACACAGCCTCGGCTATTCTACTTTTAAATTATTAACAAATGTATTAAAACTATTGTCATATGAACATTTGTGTTCATATGAACATTCTAAAAAACGTGCCTTTTCTCTTTCAGCGCCTCCAAGTTCTGTAGAAATTTATTATAATTCTTCAAAGGATTCTACAGCAATTGTCACAGTTAACAGTGAGACAAAAAATAGGATTAAATGCATTAGTGAGGAAGGTAATCCTCCTCCTTCTCTTCTATGGTTTCTCGGTAAGTAATTTTAAAGCAATTTAGTTTTCTATTAGAAAATCAAATTATGGTTCTTAAGGCTTTAATTTTTAACGTTTTCTTTGGCTTTAAAAGACTTTTAAGGAGAAAATAAAATCGTTCCTTAAGTAAAATTCAACACTTTCACATGTTTATACAGGGAGGGAGTAAGGAGTACCCGGAAAAATTAGGCGGTTAAGACTATAAATGGGGTACTTCGTATTTTCAACCTCCGTCAAATAGAAAAATAACTCGGATGTCTCTCTCCAACAAGGGAAAACATGCACACATGTATATTGACTAAGCTGAAAAAGGTCTAGTATTTTTCGCAAAATTAAAAATGTCTTAAAAACATTCATCAGATGGATCCATTGATACTGAAGACTGACAAATAGTTCTTTTTATCTTGTTCAATCCATCGTTCACATTTAAAAAGTTTCTAATGGCAAAAAGTAAAATTCAAATCAAATAAAGCTGGAAAGAAAATTTTTTCCCCGTCACTGGAATGTCCAAACGTAAAACTGTGTGATCGTTTTATTTGGCGGGAGACAGCCATGACTTTCATTTTATATAATCTCGTTAATCAGGAAACAAAAATAATGGATGTTGACATTTCCGTCTGTTGGTTAAGTGTATTTTTATTTATTTTAGTGCTAAAAAAGTATTGTGCTGCACTAGCTATTGGAATTTTCTAAACTTTTCACTCTGGACAAGAGAAATATAGTATTCATTTAAGCGGTGGTCATCGTTGAAGGAAATATTTACATAAATGCAGTAATTGAGAACTATTGTTGGGCTTATACTACATCTTAGTTTCATCAAACAGTTCGTGGAAACGAACTGTAGCAAGGGGTGACTACAGTAACCGGCTCAATAGTAACCAAAACTCTAAAAAACGGAATTTTGATACCAATATATTCATCAAACGAATCAAATTTTTATGCTGATTTTAAATATATAAATTTCGTATTTAAATTTATTAAAAATTTAAATACGTATTAAATTTTAGTATTAAATTTATTTAATACTAGGGGACATTAACAAGAGGAAAAAAACAATTTTGGGCTAATTTCTAATCATCATTGAAAGGGAAAAAGTAATCATAAATACAGTTGGAAAACATCTTTTTCAATTTATAAATTATTTTACTCATAGCATTAAAAGACATGTTGTCTCTATGCCCCTATCAAACTTTTCGTGGTTACGAACTGTAGTAAGGAGTGACCCGGCTGAATAGTAACCGAAACTCTATAAAACGGAATTTTGATACCAATAGTTACATCAAAAGAATTGTATTTTCATGCTGCTTTTAAATATGTAAGTTTTATCAAGTTTATTCTTACGAATCGAAAGTTAAAACCTAAGAAAAGTTGTCTTATTTGAGAAAAAAAGGGAGAGACACCCCTAAAAGTCATAGAATCTAAATGAAATTCACACCATCAGATTCAGTTTATTCAGTATATTAGCGTATTCAAACATAGTATTCATTTAAGTGGTGGTCATCATTGAAGAAAAAATTTCACATAAATACAGTTTTTGAGAACTATTTTTGGGTTTACATTTCATCTTAGTTTCATAGTATTAAATGATAACAAGAGGAATAACAAGGGGACATTGACAAGGAAAAAAAAACAATTTTGGGCTAAGTTGTAATCATCATTGGAAGTGAAAAAGTAATCATAAATACAGTTTGAAAACATTTTTTTTAATTTATAAATTATTTTAATCATAGGATTAAAAGATATCTTGTCGGCATGTCTTTATTAAACGGTTCGTTGTAACGAAGTGTAGTAAGGAGCGATCCAGTTCAATAGTAAAATTGAACGTTTAGTTTTACCCATCAAAAGCTACGCGCCTGAGAAAATTTGCCATATTTTAGAAAATAGCGTGAAACACTCCCTAAAAGTCAACTAATTTTGACAAAAAATCCAACCATCAGTTTCAGCGCATCAGAGAACCCTATTGTAGAAGTTTCAAGCTCCTATCTACAAAATTGTAGAATTTTGAAAAATCTGAAAATGTTTTTCAGATCTGAAAATTTTCAAAAATTCTGAAAGATCTGAAAATCTGAAAATTTTCAAAAATTTTAAAAATGTAGAAAGGATTTTTTTAAATCTGGAACTTTGTATTTTTTTGCCAAAAGAAAGATTACGGGTGCGTTTTTATTTTTTTATTTGTTTTTGCCAGGGGTGATCGTATCAACCCAGTGGTCCTAGGTATACTTCCCAATAACCGATACTATATGTAAACGATCGGCAAAGATTATAGCGTGCAGCCCTTCCGACGGAGACTGTGGGGGTCATGTCACCCTCAGAGACAGAGTTATTAGGTCTTTTGACTATGTTGAACAAAATAGCTATGTCAAAATTTTGATCGGGTGACTTTGGGAAAAAAAAGAGGCGTGGAAGACGGCTAGCTGTCCTACAATATTTTTGTACCATAAAAAGGGCACTTAAACTGTTAATTTTCGATCGAATGAGCCCTCCCCCCATTTTCTAGAATTGCTGGTTCAGTACGATCACACCTAGGAGAAAAAAAAAAAAAAACACATCCCTGAATTTTCTTCTGGCAAAAAAAATTGCAAAATTCCACATTTTTGTATATAGGAGCTTGAAACCTGTAATGTAGAGTTCTCTGATATGCTGAATCAGATTGCATGATTTTTATTAAGATCAATTGATGGTTTGGGGGCTTTTCCCCTTTTTCAAAAATTGGGCCAATTTTCTCAGGCTAGTATCATTTGGCAGGCAACATTAAACTTGATGAATTTTATGTGTTTTAAATAAGCATCAAAATTTGATTCTTTTAATATATTTATTGTAATCAAGGCTCTGTTTCCTAGAGTTTCGGTTACTATTGAGGTGCATTGCTCCTTACTTACAGTTCGTTGCCATGAACCGTTTGAAAGGTTCTGCGCAAGTTCTGGCAAGCTGCTTCTTGTGCATGTCAGAAGAGAGCCATAAAACTAAAAAATACCGTAATATAAATGCTCGTGAGGATCAGAGAAAATACGCTTCCCCTCCCCAAACACAAAATTCAAAGATTTCATTGTTCATTGAAGATATATTCACAAGAAATCGTTTTGTACGTAAACGAGTTTAAGAGAGACTTTATCTTTGAGTTTATTTAAGTGGAAATTACCTTTTAATCTTGGTTCAATTAGCTCCCGAAGTCTAATTAAAGCTATTAGTCGAGTTTCAGGAGCGAGAGAGAAGGAATATAGATGTTTAGAATGAGCAATTAATTATGCTTTTATAAACACCACCCCATGAAAGCAACTTGTGCTGAGAACATACCTTATGGCGAAAAGAAGTTTTTATAAAAAGGAAAACAGAAAAAACTCTTTCTGAAATATAGTGTTTTACAAGTCTTATTTTTACAATTTGTAGCGTAAATTTGAATGTAACGGTAAATTTAAACTGCCCTGAATATAGATTACATTTATACATTTGTAGCAATATTTAAAGAGCACTCACCCGCTTAGAACTGGTTTGATCTGCATATAATATATGAAGTCAGCTTGAATCTAACTTGTCAGCAATAGGTAAATCCGGTGGCCACCAACGAGCATTTATTATATCATCAAATTAGGTAAAAAAGGGGTAAACATTAGGGCATTGGACTACTTTACGGTCTTTACTGGCGGTGCTGATCTCTGTTTCATAGCCCTTCGTCCAGGAAGTGCTTTTGCACAACCTTCCTGTTTACCTCGCCCAGATTTCTCGAGGTGCCCATTTAGAGCTGAGTTGACTCTGACTGAGACAACTGTCTCTGTCACTGTTGTGACAGAATATGACAGCGGTGTGACAGAATCACACCACTGGCCCGCTTTCTAAACCAAATAACCAGTGGCACCAGGACTCAAATCCCTGTCCTCACGGACAGAGGATCTCAAGTCTAGCGTACTAACTATTTGGCTATAAAAATTGGGTTTTAGGGTTTTTTTAATATGATTTTAATTATTATCTGAACTAATTATTACTGATAATATTACGCTTATTTTAATTGAAAAAATCACTTTGCTTGTTGAAGCTTTTTTATTCAAATGCTTTTATTAAAAACCAACAGTTTGGTTTGTTTTAGTTGTCTTTTGTCATTGATTAAATAAAAAAAAAAGTTTTTTTTAGAATTTCTATCCAGTGTCTTTGGGGAAAAATGAGCGTGGGAGGGGGCCTAGGTGCCCTCCAATTCTTTTCGTCACTTAAAAAGGGCACTAGAACTTTTCATTTCCGTTATGAGCCCTCTTGCAATATTTTAGGACCACTGAGTCGATACGATCACCTCTGGGAAAAAAAAAACAACAAACAAATAAACACGCATCCGTGATCTGCCTTCTGGCAAAAATACAAAATTCTATATTTTTGTAGATATGAGCTTGAAACTTCTACAATAGGGTTCTCCGATACCTTGAATTTGATGGTGGGATTTTCCTTAAGAATCTATGACTTTTAGGGGGTGTTTCCCCCTATTTTCTAAAATAAGGCAAATTTTCTCAGGCTCGTAACTTTTGATGAGTAAGACTAAACTTGATGAAACTTATATATTTAAAATCAGCATTAAAATGCAATTCTTTTGATGTAACTATTGGTATCAAAATTTATATTTTAGAGTTTCAGTTACTATTGAGCCGGGTCGCTCCTTACTACAGTTCGTTACCACGAACTGTTTGAAAGGCAAAATTATTTAATACATTATGAGGAATTCTCTAAATGAATTCGATCTAAATTAGTGTACGTGTTTGTGAGTTCGAAACGGGAAGAGAATAGCTGGTTGAACCTTTCAAACATTGGTATTATTTTGACTTCCTTATTAACGATTTTCTCATTATTCTGAGTAATTAAAAAGAATATATTGCTTAACTTCAATTGCGTTCATTAAAATGCTCCAAAACAATGATTCAGACGCGTTTAGTTACGCCCTTTTGGTTTCAAAGAGAAAAATTACTAGATTCCGTTGTTTCGTTCAAAAGCTCAAATCTGCTTAAACATTTATGAAGCAAGTATATCTTAGACGATTACGCCATCTTATCTTTCAAGGCAATCAGCAAATTGACTCAGCCTATGATCAATCTGATGATCCACTTGACGGCTTGTCAAAAGGCTGGAGATCGATCCTAGAACTTGACTATACCTTCCGAAAAGATGACAATGGTAAGATGTTGCGATGTGTTGCAAACCACGAAGCCTTGACAGAGAAAACTTTGGAAGCAAAAGCTATGCTCAATGTACAATGTAAGAAAATCTTTTTTTTCAAATTTATTGTCTAATCCCTGTTTTTTTTGTTTGTTTTTTAGATTTTAAGTTTTTTAGCTTTTTTTGTTTTTTAATTTTTTTCAATTTTTTTCCTGTTTTTAGTTTTTCTTTCTTTCTTTTATTTTTTTGGTTAGTTTTTGTTTTTGTTTTTTTTTTTAGTTTTTTTCCCCAGCCCACGAAGCCTTGCCAGAGAAAATTTTGGAAGCAAAAGCTATGCTCAACATACAATGTAAGACAATCTGTGTTTTGTTTTTCAAATTTGTTGCCTAATCCCTTGTTTTGTTTTTGTTTTTTTAGTCTCTTAAATTCTGATGATAGAGCTCTTCCGTGATTTTTCACTGATGGAGTTGACAACATACTTTTAACGATAGCTTAAATTACTCTTTTCAAACTTTCAGTCAATTCACGGGGGGTAGTCATGGTGATGGGGGACTCAAAAACAGGCAGCTAGAGATGTATGGTTCATTCAGGAGGCACGCAAACCCGTATTAGTTTAAAACTTCCAAGCCATACTTCAATTCGAGGCGATTTGATTATTTAAAGTAACTGGTTTAGTTGTGCAAGGGTCACAAAGAAAGACACTCTTGAAGTATACATCATAAGAGTAAAATTATGGATGTAGTTCTAATATAAGGACCTCTGCTCACCGTTATAGACATATATTTAACGAATTATTGCTCAGACATCATAAATATTTTTGAGCTTTACGTAATAACTTTATTAATCCTGAACTGAGAGCAAAAATAAAATAAAAATGTCTTGTCGAAAGATAAACATGTATAAATATTGCATTCACTTATTACGTCATATATGGGTAGTTGTTGTTGTTGTTGTTGTTTCAGGACACAAGCTCTTCAGCTCTCCCTGGCGCTATGATCTGGCAGACGGTTGAGTGCCAAGCCGCTCGGTCGTGTGTGTGTGGTGCACATATTTCAAGCCACTGCTTGTCCCATCTTCGGCCGTGTCGTCGGAAACCACCAATCGGCTCTAGGTCCGCCTTGAGTGTGTTAAGCCAGGTCTTGACTTGTCCACCTCGCTTCTTCTTCCAGTGTGCGAGGGGTTTGCAGTATAGCGCCTTTTTAGTGAGGGTATCATCTGACCTCCGACAAACATGGCCAAACCAAGTTAGGCGGCGTTTTTTTATTAGGGCTTCAATGTCATGCTTCTGGTGGCATCGTCTACGAATTTCGACGTTGCTAATTCTGTCTCGGAGGGAGACACCGAGGATTTGTCTCAGGCAGGGGTGGTCGAATACTTTGAGAGCTTGAACATCCACTGCTTTCAGGGGCCATGTCTCGCATCCGTATAAGAGTACGGGGCGGGCGGTTGCTTCAAAGATCTGGATTTTTGTTTCTAGTAGGACGTCTCTCTGTCTCCACAGGTTCTTCCTAAGTTGAGCAAAGACTATCGATGCTGATGATATTCTGCTCTGGACTTCCGTACTGCAGCCGCCGGAGATGTCGATGAGGGATCCCAGGTACTTGAACTGGTCAACGACCTCTAAACGGGAGTTGTCGATAGAGATGCCCCTTGTGAGTACATCCTCAGAATTTGTCAGAATTTTGGTTTTATCCTTACTGATCTTCAGCCCAACCAAATCTGCAGTAGCAGCAACATTACACAGCATGGCTTGCGCATGATCTATATCGTTTTCTAGCAAGGCAATGTCATCCGCGTAGTCAAGGTCTTTGATGGAGAAGTCAGGGCTTACTTCAACGCCTCTGGCAGATTGCATGGCGCGCTTCATGATCCAATCGATAACAAAGTTGAAGAGGATGGGGGACAGGATGCAGCCCTGTCTCACCCCGAAATCGATGTCGAAGAGGGAGGACAGCTCTCCATCAGCTTGTATACAGGCACGAACGTGTTGGTAGTATGCCTGAATAAGGCGTATCAGCTTATCAGGGACGCCGTCCTCTTGCATCGCAGCCCATATGCCATCTCTAACGATCGAGTCAAAGGCCGTTATAAAATCTATGAAGACGGCTATAGTAATCTGATTGTGTTTCATGCGGTGTTCGAGAATTTGCCGGAGTGTAAAGAGCTGATCAATGCAGCCCATTCCTGGCCGAAAGCCCGCCTGGTTTGGGCGTGTGGTCGTGTTTCTGATTGAGCTGAAGCGGTTGAGTAAAATCATGGCAAATATTTTGGCAGCGATGCTTATGAGCGATATCCCCCGGTAATTCTTGCATTCAGCTTTATCCCCTTTTTTATACAGGGGGATGATAATTGAAACTTTCCAATCGTCTGGGAGAACCTCCTGTACCCAAATTTTCTTGAGCAGTTTTTCTAGGTTCTGTGCAAGAAGCCTGGGGCTTGCCTTGTAGATTTCTGCTGGTATGGCGTCAATTCCCGGCGCTTTATGGTTCTTCAGCTTCTTTATTGCTGCCAGGATTTCCTCTTCGTCAGGGGGCTCTATTTTGACTCCTGCGTATTGGTTAATGAGCGTTGATGAAGGAGGTGGGGGAGGTTGGGTCACTTGAAGATTTGGAGCAGGTGATGAAGGGTCGACTTGGGGATTTAGGAGTTTCTGGAAATGGCGCTTCCAACGGTCAACGACTTCGTCACGACTCGTTAGGATGTTACCGTGTTCGTCTCTTACAGAGGCCGAGTTCTTCGACCTCTTCCCAGTGGACTCTTTAAGCAGCTGATACAGTTTCCTAGTATCAGACAGGCTAGCTGCTTTTTGCATCTCCACCGCCATATTCTCCCAGTACTTCCTTCTGTCTTTTCTGCCCGACTGGTGACATAGCTTGCGTAGCTGTTTGAATTCAGCTGAGTGGCGTGATGGTAACAGACTTTTCTTCGTTGCAAGTCGGATGGTCTCTTCGGACATCCACCGTCTTCGCTTTCGCTTCACTCTTCCAAGAGTTTCGAGAGCTACCTCCTGTAGTGTATTTCGGAACTTCTGCCAATCTTCGTTAACCGACGACCCGCTCGAGTTCCCGTCCTCAGGAGACTCATTTGAGTGTTCATGCTCGAGGGCGGTGAAACGATTTGAAAGTTGAACACGGAATTGTTCTACTACTGTCGGGTCCTTAAGACGGGCAACGTCAAATCTTTTTGGGGGTTCCTTCCGTTTACGAGCCACTAGCCTGATCTTCACAGACATTTTGACCAAGGTATGATCCTTCAAACTTTAGCCGTGAACTGCCAAACATTACTTTCTAACCCAGTACCAGGGTAGACATATATTTCTGAAAGTTATATATGTGATGCCCCAGCAACGTTCGAATATTAATCATTCCAAATATATTGTTATGATAACACTATAAATAAACTATAAATGAACTACAGTGTATATAATATAACTATGAATCATCATTCATATCAGTTATTCACGTAATCCTTTGGTCTGTTCATCATATCAAACTACAAATTAAAATCCATTGCCAGTATGATTTTTAAACATTGTCTAATGTTTGGCTTTAAAAAGTCCATACATGACTAGAAAACGGAATTTCAGCTAGTTTCGACCCGTATCCAGGGAGCAGGGTTGAATCCAGGGGGGTCAGGGGGTTTGAACCCCTCTCCCACGGAATGTTTATCCGACTCATAAAAACGTAAAAAATGAATATAAGCCAACGTTTTATGCGTTTTCTAGTTTTTTGTTTAAGCCCCCCTTCGAATAAATCCCTTTGTAGCCCCCCCAAAAAAAGAGAATAATTTAATAGAGGTACATAATTTTTCTAAACATTGAGTGTAAAGCATAATTCTTGGCTTTTTCCAATCACCTAAATTTTAATATCCTAGTCCCAGTCTAAGGTCTAAGATCTATTTTTCATAATTCATCCTGGGACTTGGATAAATCCCCTTTGCCATTGGAAAACCAGCTGTCGATTTCAAAGGTCCAATGGCCATTTTCTCCCCATTTCATCGAGAAATCTTGATCGTAAATCGTACTCCCTTTATTTCGCTATCCCCATTTCTCAATAGAACACGTAAACTAGTAAATGCGTGTTTTTTGAAGGATGTTTTTCTAGCTTCTTCATTGTGTTATCCATAAAAAGAAAGCAGATTGTCGAAAGGAAAGAGGTGACAATTACAAAACCTAGCTTTATCTAAAAACTTTCAAAGTAAAAAAGATAATACAAAAAGAATTTCCAAGCTTCTTACGGACTAATAACAAAACAAAAAATTGCTTGAGAACGTGCACATATTATAATGCAACGCTTGGAAAAAGAAAATACACCCCCACATCTAAAGTGAAAGGGGGAGAGGGAGCCATATTATGCGGCCATAATCACATCCTAAGAGGGCTTAAGTAACTAGTCAGAAAAACATTTGGGGTGGATGAAGGCTGGGTCAAACCCCCCAACACCCCCTGAATGTGGCTTTAATTATAAATATTGTTATTATTATAATTAGTATTATTATTATTGTTACTATAATTAAAATTGTATTATTATGTGTTTACTATTATTTTATCTATTATTATTACATATGCATAAGGAAGACAATGGGACATAGAAGTGCTCAGAGTGTTAGAGCATCCCTCCACACACCCGGTTTAAATAACGATGATATTATCCATTGACTACTGTTGTTATGGTAATTACTGTTACCATATCTGAAGACAGAAAAGTAAAAACAAAAATCCTCATCAATCTTTAAAGGGCGGATCAAGGATTTTTGTTCGGGGGAGGGGGTATTGTAGCAAAAAACTCATCAAAAAATGTTTTATATACATTTTTGTTACGTTTTTACGAGTCGGAAAAAATTTTAGAGTGAGGTTCAAATCCTCTTGCCCCCTCCCCTAGCTAAAAAAGTTGCTATATGTGCCCACGAATACTGCTTTACTGCTTTTGACTATAATCAGATTTACGCCGCTAAAAAAAAAAAAAAAAAAAAAAAAAAAAAAAAAAAAAAAAAAAAAAAAAGTAGGTTTGAGATTCATTGCTCTCAATCTTAATTTTACAACAACTTTGTAGCATGAGGCCCACTATAAGTTTGTTGTGTCGGCTTTATCATGCATGAATTTAACGAGGGAATGAGGGGTTGGGGAGAGGGTATTTGCCTCCACATACAGAATAACTTCTGTTCATTTAAAGTTTTAGTGTTGCTCTTTTTACTATTTTTCAAGACTTACCATAATTATCGTGTTTATTGTTTTACCAATAAAAAAAACGAAAAAACAAACAAGAAACAAAAAATTCAACTTCCAACATCAAATATTCACCTGCTAGGGAAGATCGTGCTTTTTCCGTGAAAGCGGCAGTAATAGTAGGCTAGTAAGGATAATGAAAAAGCAATTGTATTAATGAAGTTGAATGATCATGATTCTTACAGAATAAAAAAAAAAAAAATTTAAGAGATGTTTCCGGTGAACTGACTATAATGCGTTTTGACACACCAGTGCGAACTCACAGTAAATTAATTATAAATGGGATAGTTTGTGCCCTTCCTTTTACTTATGAATTATATAATAGACGCTATAAAACTTCGACACAATAAACTGATCAAGTAACTTCTTTATACTGTCGATTATTTGGATGGCAAAGATCAGATGGGGTAATAGGCGGTTTGTTTGCTTTGACTAATGATAGAAAATAGTGTCTCACAATGGATGTTCAGGCTAAGATTTGGGAATTGCCAGGGACCTCCTCGTAATGCGATTCTTAACAACATTTCTGCGTTCTGGGTATATAATTCTAATTTGTAATTTTACAATTTTCCTGATAACATATTATATTTTCATCATATTGTTTTATTTCATTAGTTTTATTAAAAGTTTGGGCTATATATTTGCACATTAGGGGGGTGGTGTGGGGATAAAGCATAGCATATGTTAAATACAGCAATGGTTAGTTTACGCATTTAATATATGCTATGCTTCCCCCCTAATGTGCAAACATAGCCCAAATTTGTTTCTAAGCTATTATATATTCATCATATTTTGTTTCATATCATTAGCATTAATCGAACTTCACTTTCCAAGTGTCTATTATATAACCGATAAGTACCCCCTTCTGTTAAATAGTTTCCGTTGGTGGTCCTTATGTTAGGAACACTTCTAGATTATGACGCTTAGAGAGTTTTTACACCTAACAGGCTTAACTTAGTTACCATCGGACATTCAATTGGTATCACTGCAAATTTCAACTGATTAAGCGGTTAAAAGCTTATGTATCTACCCTTAAAATTTATTAGGTTATCTACAATATCTACGGTAATCTTATCTAACGTGTCTTACAATACAAAACATCTTATATTACCAGAAAAACATATTTACTTAGTTTATCAATACCCTCTAAACATAAATACGTTCTGAGACCATACTGGCTATGCATGAAGTATGAAAACAAAGAAAGGGAATAAAAAATGAAAAGAGAAAAAACAAATAGGTGAAAAAACGAGGATTTTATCAGCCAGTAGCTAAATATGAAAAACAAGCAAATAATTCGACATGGACCTCCGCCAAGTCGTCCTCAGTGCTAAAAAAAAAAAAAAAGGAAACAAAGAAGAAAACAACAGCAAAATCTAGCCTTTATAAGTGAACTACACGAGAGGAGCTTGTTTTTCACATTTAGCTACTGGCTGATAAAATCCTCGTTTTTTCACCTATTTGTTTTTTCTCTTTTCATTTTTTATTCCCTTTCTTTGTTTTCATACCCTCTAAACACATTAATTGTTGTTGCATTTCTTTGTCAATTAGCGAGTGAATCTCATATTTTCTTGTTCAGTCCTTTTTTTAAACAGATATAACTTATATTGCCTCTAGGTAAAAAAAATGTGTCTCAAAACAGTACTTTTATTCCAATCACTAATAAAACCTATAATTTGACAAAAAATTTTGAAAAATATTTTTTCAAAAAGAGACAAAACTTGAATTGCCTCTAGGTAAAAAAAAAGATAAAACAAAAACAAGCTGAAATTTTGTTGGTAATGCATATTGTGCAGTGTTGAACAAACCAACATGGTTACACGAGTGGTGATATTAATAATCCACGCTCTTACATAATTTCCATTTTCTTTTTCATAAATATTCAGTGTCTTTCCAGTACTGTGTTTATAACTGAAGTAACTTAGCCTGTTGCCTTTCTCTCTTGGGATCTAGCTTGGTGGGAGCCCCTATTACATACATTCTTGTTATTAACTCCTTGACGACGAATTTTCTTTTGCTAGAGAAAAATTTTTTCTCTAAAGGATCAGTTGCGATTTATTCTGTTGCCTTTCTTGTATAAAGGAGTTTGTACCATACTAAAAAAGACACCTAATTGTTTGTATAAAACATTTAGTTAGTGAATAAATCAGCATCAATTTAAAAAAAACTGTCGTCCATATCACTTCCATCTATTGTGAAAGTTCTTATGTGCAGGGCCACATCCAGGATATTTTTTTGGGAAGGGGGGCTACAAAGGATTTATTCGGGGGGGGGGGGGCTTAAACAAAAACTAGAAAACTCATAAAACATTTGCTTATATTCATTTTTTACGATTTATGAGTCGGACTAACATTTCGGGGGGGATTCAAACCCCCTGACCCCCCTGGATACGACCTTGCCCTCTTGATACGGGTCAAACTAGCTGAAATTCCAGTCATGTGTGGAATTTCTAAAGCCAAATTCTCTATGAACTGAATTATTTATGTAAGAGTCCTGTTTGGCCGAAAGAGTGTTAGACAACTAACTCTGACTTTTAAGTTATTGAACCCTCTTCCTTACACTCACTCTACTCACTATATCATGTACTTGGCCAAAGATTTCAGAATAAACTGTTCCAATAAAACTAAAGTATTTTATAAAGTGTATAAAAAAGGAAGAAGACTCAAGATGTAGTATACAGATGACACAAAGGAGGTTTTCAGCAATTTTGGTTCCTTGTGGAATAATCTTTGGTACTGGTCCTACTATCTAACCAAATATTGAGTGTGAATTAAAGAAGTGAAATAATGTTACTGATTTATTTAAGCGTAAATTCAAATAAATACGGAATAGGAATTGGACACCTATTTTAAACTTTTGAAAAAAAAACAACTTATAATTTGTTTCCTAGGAGAAAGGCCGTATCTAGGATTTTTTGGGGGTGGGAGGTGAAGGGTGAGGTGTACGTATAAACTTTAAAAACGTATCAAAAATTAATTATATGCCTTTTAGTTACGTTTTTGCGAGTTGGGCAAACATTATGGGAGGCAGGCTTCAAACCCCTAACCTCCCTCCCGGATAAGGCCTTGTCTAGGAGGTATAATTTTAGAGATTTAAAGATATATACTATGTAAAACATATTTGAAAATATTTGAAAAATGGTACTTGTGTATTATACGCCACTCTCTCAAGTTACGCTGTGTAAAATTCGAGAACAGACTGGTTTCTTCGTTAGTTTTTTCCTTACTTTAGAAACAAATTTGGGCTACATGTTTTCACATTAGGGGGTTGGGTGAGGGAAAAGTACAACAGATCTATATGCAAAATGTGTTAGATACAATTATTCTGCATATTATGAAGTAAGAATTGTTTTCTAACTTCAAACTGTCCAAATACTTTATCCCCATTCCCCCCTAATGTGCAAATATATAACCCAAATTATATATTTCCCATCTATTCCGTCCCTTGTCTTAGTCTTGTTTCACGCTAAGCTGAAAGAAACAAACGAGGAAACCGATCTGTTCTCGAGTTTTACACAGCGTAAACTTGAGTGAATGGCGTATAATACACAAGCACCGAAAAAATAAATCGAATATATTTTTTGAAAATCAGATATAGTTAGGTTTACAGCATAAAATGATCTGAGGCTGGCAAGCCTAATTAAGAAAAAGAATACACTCATTGTCATATTGATAAATCAGTCAAAACTAGTTACGATTCGTAAAATATGCAACATTAACAAGTAAGAGTGAGAAACATTAGAAGGAAATCATCAATTTTATGAAAGGTACTAAAGTCATCGCACCTTATTTACTTTATCAGCATGATATGATCTAACCAAATTAGAAAAATGATGATGCATCTTTGGAAAACATCCTGACAGAAAAGAATAATAAATTGGTCAAACCTTAAATCTCAAAGTTTAATGTAGTTTCTCAATATTGCCGTTGCGGTTATGATTACATACGTAACTGATCAACCGAATTTTTGTCTCTGAACAATCCTTCGGCAGAACCTATATTATGTTTTCTTTCGGCAGAATACTATGTTTTAAAATTATTCAAGAGACATGATAAAATAAAGACAAATTTAAATGAAATAAGATTATGTTTTTTATAATAATTTTGTTGAATTGAATATGTTAATTTATTGAAATAAAATACAAATAAATGTAGATAAAAATGAGAAGATATTAAATTTAAGACTGATAAGATTGTCAAACCTAGTTGCGTCCATTTATGAAAATTAGAGGGGACGGGGAATATCTTTTTAAAGTCTAGGAAGGGCAATTTCGGTTTCGTTTTTTCAATTTTTCCAACGAAAATACCAATGAAAAAAATATTTTTCAATGGTGACTAAAACAAAACTATTTTTCATAACTGAATAGTCGCAGAGATCCCCCTGATTGACACCACTGATTAGACCTAATTATCAAATACCAAAATTAATTGTCGGCTAGTGTTTTAGCATTCATTTGCTATTAAGAAAACTTGCACATTTTCTGAATTTTTGAATATTTTCTGAATATTTGATATTGAAAAACCTTCCCTCTAGGTCTATCCTCTACAAAAACCAATAGACCTTATTTTTGAGTTGTCAAGGATATACAATAAAATAAAAAATAAGAAAAATTAATATAAAATGCAAGTAATGTATTTACATGATTCATTGTTGTTGTTTGGTCTTTTTCAAAAATTTAGGATCATTAAATATAAGTAAACGTAGAAAACATGAATCAATATAAAATGTAAAGATGTGGTATTTTAGTAGATGTTAATGTTAACATTATAATAATGGTGTATTATTAATCTATTGAATAAAATGCTACTACTGATTTAACAGTAGTTTATCAGTTTTTACCAACTTACTTTATCATGCTTTTGAGACATATAGACACGTAGATTTCTCTTTCACGTGAATTTATTTCAAGGGGGCTTAGATTTGAAAATACTAGTAATATGCAAGGTTAATCAGTAGAAATGACTCTGAGAATGATGAAAAGGTTGAGATATCGGTGTGAGGGGGCGTGGAACCAAGGTCATTCCCTTTCTGCCTACATACCAGTGTATATTTGAGCAATTTTAGTCTGACGAGTCTGGGGTCTAATAAATATCTTATTTTTGTATAGAAATATTACAATATATTTGAGCAAGTTTTATTTGTCATAACTTTGCAGTCTAAAGAAGTGACTCTTTTCGCATCAAACAATTTCATTATGTTTTAGTCGCAACTTACAATTAAAGTAATTGACTCTTTTTGCATCGACATGTTACGATATTACATAAAAAAACTAGTTTTTTTTAACTGAAAGTAAGGAGCGACATTAAAACTTAAAACGAACAGAAATTACTCCGTATATGAAATGGGTTGTCCCCTCCACAATCCCTCGCTCTTTACGCTAAAGCTTTTAATTGTTTAAAAAAGCAGAATTGCGGCAAAGAGTCAAACTTTAGCGTAAAGAGCGAGGGATTGCGGAGGGGAGAACCCATTTCATATACGGAGTAAATTCTGTTCGTTTTAAGTTTTAATGTCGCTCCTTACTTTCAGTTAAAAGAACTAGTTTTCTTATGTAATTTCTGAACGTTTTTGAATTAATGCATGTTTGATTTTGGCTCTCCACACAGAAATTATTAAAATGAAATTTGCATATTAATTCCTTTTTTGGCTAAATGGCTTTCTCTTAGTTTTGATCAGACGATTTTGAGAAATAAGGGATGGGGGAGGCCTAGTTGCCATGCAATTTTTCGGTTACATAAAAAGGCAACTATAAATTTTAATTTTTAACAAATTTTGTCATTAGTAAAAAATATAAGTAACTTGAGAATTAACTTACGTAACAAACTTTTATATTCTTTATTTTTTATTATGTATATGAGGGGGTTTGTACCCTCGTTAATACCTGGTTCTTTACACTGAATCGTAAGTTTTGTCCCAAATCTTTAAGAATGACCCCTGAATCAGAAAGGCCGTAGAATAAATAGTCGAAATTACTAAAAATACTATAGCATAAAGAGCGAGGTACTCCTCCTAAATACCTCGCTCTTTATGCTAAAGTACTTTTAGAACCCCTCATATGCGTAATAATCTCTGTTCGTTTTAAGTTTCAATGCTACTCTTTACTTTCAATTGAAAAAACTTTTCCATGTTTATTTTTTCATTGTTTTTTTATAGTAATTTTAGAAAATCCTGCGCCCTTTTCATTGAATTTCTGTTCCCTCATGACATATCTCTCCAAGGAAAGATCCTCCCACATAGCCCCCTCCCATCAACCCCACCCCCAAAACCAAAAAAAAATCCCCTGAAAACGACTGTGCACTTCCAATAACCATTATTATATGTAAACACTGGTCGAAGTTTGTAACTTGCAGCTCCTCCCCCAAGGACTGTGGGGGAGTAAGTCATTCCCAAATTCATAGTTATTATGGTTTTTGACTATGCGGAACAAAATGGCTATCTCAAATTTTGATCTGTTGACTTTGGAGAAAAATGAGCGTGGGAGGGGGCCTAGGTGCCCTCCAGTTTTTTTGGTCACTTAAAAAGGGCACTTGAACTTTTCATTTCCGTTAGAATGAGCCCTCTTGCGACATTTTAGGACCACTTGGTCGATACGATGACCCCTGGAAAAAAAAAAAAAAAAAAAAAAAAAAAAAAATAAAATAAACACGCACCCGTGATTTGTCTTCTGGCAAAAAATACGAAATTCCACATTTTTGTAGATAGGAGCTTGAAAAGTTTGCTATAGGGTTTTCTGATACGCCGAATGTGATGGTGTGATTTTTTAATGAGACAATGAAAAATAAAAGATTTTGGAATATAAAATTTATAAATAAAATTCAAGTATGTCGGCTTCACATTCGGGAGTATTTACAAACGAAAAAAAAAAAAAAACAAACTAGATTACACTATACAAATCCTATAACAAATATAATACAAGTACAGCCTTTGTTGGTTTTTCTCGGTTGTTTTTTCAAGTGTTCCTTTTAGGCTTTTATTTTTTTTTTTTGTTGAGAAAGGCTTCTGAACGTGAAATGAAATTGAGGTGGTTTTATTATTATTTTTGTGTTAAAAAATTGTTTTGGGCTCCTAACCTGTTGGCTCTAACTATACAATAAATAGAGGCTCTGCACCTCTAAAATTACAAGATTTCCAAAATATGTAATATTTAACCTTTAATTTCATTTGAAAAAAAAAATGTCAGGAAGTGATTTATTTAAGAATGCTCATTGTTTTAAAGCAAAAATTTTCAATTCAATAGGTTCCATTGTGTAAATGGTTTTTGGGTTGTCACATGGCATAAGAAATTTGGAATCTAACAGATTATAGTAATTCTCAAAGCAAATCCCCTGTCTTTTAAATTAATGACGACTCGGTTTTTTCCTTTCCTTTCTTATATAGCTTAGTCAAAAGGCTAACCAAAGTGGCCGCAATAAAAGCCTTATAATGGATTCCAAGGGTGCTGGAACAGCTAAATGCAATATTTGAAAATAGAAAGGCATGCTGGTACTATTGTCCTTAATTAATTTAATGTGTGAGGGGTGACTCCAGAGTGCCTGAAATACCTAGACGATAATCCCATTTATTGCTGCGTTTGGGAGCTAATTTGTTATCACTACTTACTTTTTTGATAAAAAACAAATATAAATGACTTCGGTCTTATGTTTATGGTGGGTAATTTAGCGTAGCGCGTTTTTTCCCTATGTAATATCTCACAGATAAACGGACTGCCTGCAAAAAAATTGATTAAAAGTTTTTCATACTTTCATTGGCTTAAAATTTAACGCAGAAGAGCCAATCAGATGGAACTTAAGTTTCCACTCTTGCTTAAAAGTTTACATAGGAACATAGAGGAATTAATCAAGTTTTTAAAATTTAAGAAATTTGTGATTGTCTTTCGAAAATATGTCATAGAGATAAACTAATGAAGTAATTACATAGTAAAGTAATCTCTCGTTTTCTCCAAAGGTCATCCAAAGGTCATCCTAGGTCATCCTAGTTGTAGATTTCGTCTCATTTTATTTTTCACTCATTCTTTTGTTATGCTTCATTGTCCAATTTAACTTAACAATGTAGTCCTGAAAAGGTAAGATTGTTAGGTTCCATGGCTGTCAATTTCGAGATGGCTGGGGACAAATTCGGAAAAGATATCCTAAAACTAGGAATACCTTATAAAATATGGCAAACTACATATATTTTTTTCAGACTGGAGTTGAGCTTTATAAATCTACCGAATTACATCTCTGAACTTAGCTTTGCATTCTTAGATTGAAAAATACGTTGAAAATCGTTGAAAGAAGGGATAATTTTCTAATTTTTAAGCAGGTTTAGATCATTCTCAAAAATGGTATATTTTTACTTAAAAGTGGAAATGGTAATATTTTTAGGTTCCATAGCTGTCAATTTCGAGGTGGCTGGAGACAAATTCAAAAAAGATATCCGAACGATAAGGAATATCTCATAAAATGAGGCAAACTATGTAATTTTTTCAGGCGTAGATTCAGCTTTACATATCTACCGAATTACATCTCTGAAGTTTGCTTTGCGTTCTTAGATTGAAAAATACGTTGAAAATCGCCGAAAGAACGAATAATTTTCTAATTTTTTAAGCAGGTTTAGATCACTCTCTAAGAAAAAGTCTAAGTAATTACACAGTTCCGGCTTGACGAATGGATAGATCTGAACAAGCGAACCTAATCATATAAGTATCTGGTCCTTCGTTGCAATTAAAAGCAATTTTGTCGCAGAATTGCATGTTTCCGAAATGGTACATAAAACCTTCATTATACATGGAAAAACTATCGGTTTTGCCATATCATTAATGCTTTTTGATAAAAATTTTCAGCACAAGAATTTATTGCACGCTAATAAATCATTAGCTAAATACATTTCCTTGTGCAACTTTTACCGCTGGATTAAACGCTTGTTTATTCTAAGCCTTCAACTTCAGCTATAAATAACGTTTATTACAGAGCTCGCAGTATTATTCTGTCTTTTTAAGTTTACCGACCGACTATTATTTATGTAAAACTTTAAAAGGCTTCCAATGAAAACTAAGAGAAGTACAGAGAACAATTTTAGACTGAAAATGTCGTTAGTTCTCTACACCTGTTAAATAGTATAATGCAATCTTAGCCGTATTTAGGGCGGGAGAACTAGAGCCCCCCACGAAATGTTTCACTGACGCATACAGTGTAACAAAAATGAATATAAACAAATTTTTGACTCGTTTGTTAATCCTTGCCCGAAAAAATCCTTTTCTAAACCCCCCTTTCCCTTCAAAGAAAATCCTGGATACGACCCTGAGTGCAATTTAGTATATCCTAATTACTAAAAAGATATTTTTTTATGAGAATAGATACCTCTGAAAAATTCAATGATAGCGGAAGCTCTGACGCTCTTTTGCTAACAGTATTTCTAAAGGCATTTTTTTTTAACAGCATTGTGGCATTTCCTAGGCATCTTTTATGGAATTTTTTTTTAATAAAATTCCATAAAAAAATTCGAACCACATTTTATTGTGGTTGGAAGAGTGTTCGATTCGGATACTACATAAAAAGACGTGTAGGTGACGTCAAAGGTTTACAGTATTTTTAATAAAGTTTTTGTCATTGAAAGGAGTGGAGATGGTATGTATCTAAAATAATAAACAAATAAAAAATGCCAGTTAAACAGTAACACCCCAGGAGATATTGCATTTGTCTGTAGTTTGGGTTTCTATCTCGAGTTTCTTCTTGACTTCAAACTGAGTTGAGTTGCACCTGACCTAGGTGCAACTCAGTTGAGGCGCACAGTGACCTAGTTTCCTGCAAAGTGTCAAGGGGAGTTGGAATGCTGCAGTGTCTTAAAAATATACTTCCTTTGAAGTTTTGATGTCACTGTACCATATTTTACTAGCGTCGTACATAAATTGTGGTTGTTTCGTCTGGACTAGTAACTTTCATTCTAATCATAGGAGAGTTCAAGTACAACAGAATAAAGTAATTTAGAATTTTAGGAAATTATGATCATGGAATCGCTAGCATTGTATCTATATGTAAGAAGTTTGGTATTTTGAATGTTGGAACAATCAGAGATATGCAGATTGGTATTTTAGTAGCCTATATCAGTGTGATCAGGCGGGCAGATTCACTTACCTTGGTAGTATTGTTAGTAAAGACGGTGGGCGCAGTGAAGATGTTAAAAGTAGAAAAGCTAAGGCTCAGGGTGTTTTTTTCACAGTTAAAAAAGGTTTAGAAGAATGGGAAGATAAGTCTGCAAACCAAGAGTATAATATTGGTCAATATGGCTTTGAAGCATGGGGCACTCCAAAAAGCGGATGAAAATTTACTAGCTGTTTTACAGAGAAATTGCCTACGGATTGTTCTGGGTACCCGGCTGATTGAAGTGTGGTTCAATCCTGCTTTCTAGGGCTATAACGAAAGAAAGGTTGAGATATATAGGCCACGTTCTGCGGATGAAGGATGGCAGATTGCCGAACATTGTCCTTTTTGACCAACCGTCTGGGGCTACACAGAAAGCAGGTCGCCCTCATCTGGGGTGGGAAGATGTCATGAATAAAGATTTAAAGGAAATGGGAACTTCCTGGGAGAGTTAAAAGAAGGAGGCTTTGAATAGATTAGGTTGGAGGAGGAGCGTGCGTGGCTGTGTTGGCCTCAGGTGGTTTGGTGCTGCAGTGAGTTATGAGTAGTAGTAGCACTAGTAGTGTATCAGTGTCTACATAATTTAGGGCCTGATGTTTTTAATGATTTTTAACGTTGGTTCTTCTTATCATGATTATGACACGTGAAATTCAAACAATCTTGCTCATGATTTTCGGAATACTTCCCGGTCGGCTTGTGTCATCAGATACATGAGACCGACTGTCTAGAATCCATTCCCACTACAAGTTAAGGAATCAGAAAGTCTGCCTTAGCTGAAACGTCAACTCACGGCCAATCTTCTGAACAATTAGTAATTTTGTGTATTTAAACTGAGAGAAGGGTATTTCCCCCCCCCCCCCCCATTTAAAAAAAAATGATCATCCGTTCTTTGTTTTGTTTTCTTCTTTTGTGTTTTGTTTTTGAATAAAGCTACCTACCTATCTACCTATCTGAAAAATTTTTGTTTTTTTTCAGACGTCCCAACGATTTCAATTAGTCAAGCTCCTGATGATATTGAGGAGGCCAATGACAGTGTTTTCGTGACCTGTGTTGCTGACGCCAATCCTCCAGCGACAATCATCTGGAGAAAGTTGGGAAGCCCTGAAATTGTCTCTATTCAAGATAAGTTGGAATTTATACAGATAAATAGAACAAACTCGGGAACCTACACTTGTGAAGCAAAGAATGAACTTGGAGCCTCTGAAGTTATTCAAGTTGAAATCACAGTTAAATGTAAGCGAATAATTTTATATTCTGGAGATGGGAATAGTAAGACAACATATTTTACCAGCTCCCAAATGTTGTTTTGAAAATTCTCCTTTTCATTCAACCACAAAGAAAGACATAGTTTACTTGTGAGAAATGCTGTGATTCAAATTCCTTTCAGTCTCAAAAGTTGAAAAAAAAGAATCTCTCTTTGCGTTCTTTTGTACAGCGCCAAATTTTGACATAGCTGTAAAAGATAAGTGTAATGGGCAAAAAAGGATATGATTTAACCTCTCTTTCTGAAATATGCTGAAGGGATGATGCAACTGGCTTGCAAAAATGTGTCAATAGAAATAAAACCATTGGAGTTAAATTATACTTTGCCATGGGGTACTATAAGACAGGATAAACTTGGGAAGCTGTGCTTGCAAATAATCAAACAAACAACATAGTTGTTCCACAAGGCTAATGCAAGCCTTGAGACACATACCAAAATGAGGCGTTTTGGGTGTGATACTGAAAATCTTCTCCATGCCTACATGTGTTATGTTCACCCATTGCTCGAGTATGTGTACTCGGTGTAGGGTCCACCTGCTATCCACACGGTGGACCTATTACGCGACATAGAGTCCGTCCAGAAAAAAGCAACAAGGATTATACTCCGAAACCGCGACATGCCCTATGATCAAGCCCTTGCGAAACTGAATTTATCTCCGCTTAAAGTCCGGCTTGAACACCTGATTCTGCAATTTGGAAAATCCGTCCTAGCCAATACGAGCCACTGATCACTACTACCAAAACCAGCCCCTCCCAATAGTCAAACTCGTTTACAAAATAAACTTCTACCCCCTAAAGTACGAATAATCTTTATGCCAACTCATTTGTACTTTTCTTCACATCTAAATGCTAAGCCGTAGTTTGTGATTTTTGTTTAAATGTATGATTTTATAAAAAACTGAATTTAGCTCTCTCTCTCTCTCTCAAATTGAATTAGCAGTTATAAGTAAATTATTTTGCTATATTGAGGTAGAAATGGCAAGAAAACATATTTTACCTCTTCCAAAATGTTGTTTTAAAAAGAAATTTGATTCAGCTTTCAGTTGATCATTTAAGTTTTAGCCAATAACCGTGGTTAAATCACCTTGAAAACTGAGTTAAGACTAAAGTGGAGTGGATCAAATATGGGAAAGGCCAGTTAAAATTACTCATTTATCATATCAGCAACAAAGTGGAGACTATCAATTTTTGGAGGACTAGTCGCCTCCTTGACTTGGATCTAAAACTCAAAATGTGCAATTTTTACTTGTACTATTCTGTACGGTTGGTCTTAGTTTCCTATTCTTTTGATTAATGCAGTTTCTTGTCTGAAGCTTGAATTCAGACAACCGAGAATTATGTTTCGATACATAATATGTTCCGATAAAAATATGTTCTGATAACAAATATGTTGGTAAAGGGTTCTCAACACCTTTACTAGTATTATTTGTATTTTAGTATTTCTTCTTTCCGTTTCTTCATCATATTTGGTACTGTAATAGAGAGCTAGAAAGATTAGTTTTTATGTGAAACCATTTCAAAGAGCAGAGCCTTATTCTGTTGGTTCAATGTTTATGAAGCATACTTGTAACCAAGCCGTTTTGTTTATAAGAAGTTTATCAGGGAGAGAAGCATAATCGATCTATTTTAACATTCGGATACTCCAACATTCCAAAAGTAGGGGTATGTTTGAAATTTCGAACTAGCCACAGAGTTTTGAGGTACAATATAGTCTGTTTTTGGGTCATTTGCGGCAATAAAAGTTCCATAAAACATTTATAAGTTAATTCCAAAATACTGCACCAACAAGAAGACTAGATTTGAGTCTGATTTTCAGGATTTGCTGCTTCCCAGTCATTAGACCTATCAACAAAAAACCTGCTAGTAATATATCTGAAAAACTGCTTTCGAAAGGGAAAACACACAATGGGAGATGAGGATAAAAGCAACTGTTGGCTGTGTCATTTACACTGGCTGTTTGGTAATATCTGCTGGTAATAATATCTGCAAAAATCTGCTGATAACACATCTTAAAATCTGCTTTCGAAAGGGAAAACACACAATGGGAGATGAGGATAAAAGCAACTGTTGGCTGTGTCATTTACACTGGCTGTTTGGTAATATCTGCTGGTAATAATATCTACAAAAATCTGCTGATAACACATCCTAAAATCTGCTTTCGAAAGGGAAAGCACACAATGGGAGATGAGGATAAAAGCAATTGTTGGCTGTGTCATTTACACTGGCTATTTGGTAATATCTGCTGGTGATAATATCTGCAAAAATCTGCTGATAATATATCTTAAAATCTGCTTTCGAAAGGGAAAATACACAATGGGAGATGAGGAGAAAAGCAACTATTGGCTGTGTCATTTACACTGGCTGTTTGGTAATATCTGCTGGTAATAATATCTGCAAAAATCTACTGATAACACATCTTAAAATCTGCTTTCGAAAGGGAAAACACACAATGGGAGATGAGGATAAAAGTAACTGTTGGCTGTGTCATTTACACTGGCTGTTTGGTAATATCTGCTGGTAATAATATCTACAAAAATCTGCTGATAACACATCTTAAAATCTGCTTTCGAAAGGGAAAGCACACAATGGGAGATGAGGATAAAAGCAATTGTTGGCTGTGTCATTTACACTGGCTATTTGGTAATATCTGCTGGTGATAATTTCTGCAAAAATCTGCTGATAATATATCTTAAAATCTGCTTTCGAAAGGGAAAATACACAATGGGAGATGAGGAGAAAAGCAACTATTGGCTGTGTCATTTACACTGGCTGTTTGGTAATATCTGCTGGTAATAATATCTGCAAAAATCTGCTGATAAAACATCTTAAAATCTGCTTTCGAAAGGGAAAACACACAATGGGAGATGAGGAAAAAAGCAACTGTTGGCTGTGTCATTTACACTGGCTATTTGGTAATATCTGCTGGTAATAATATCTGCAAAAATCTACTGATAACACATCTTAAAATCTGCTTTCGAAAGGGAAAGCACACAATGGGAGATGAGGATAAAAGCAATTGTTGGCTGTGTCATTTACACTGGCTATTTGGTAATATCTGCTGGTGATAATTTCTGCAAAAATCTGCTGATAATATATCTTAAAATCTGCTTTCGAAAGGGAAAATACACAATGGGAGATGAGGAGAAAAGCAACTATTGGCTGTGTCATTTACACTGGCTGTTTGGTAATATCTGCTGGTAATAATATCTGCAAAAATCTACTGATAACACATCTTAAAATCTGCTTTCGAAAGGGAAAACACACAATGGGAGATGAGGATAAAAGTAACTGTTGGCTGTGTCATTTACACTGGCTGTTTGGTAATATCTGCTGGTAATAATATCTACAAAAATCTGCTGATAACACATCTTAAAATCTGCTTTCGAAAGGGAAAGCACACAATGGGAGATGAGGATAAAAGCAATTGTTGGCTGTGTCATTTACACTGGCTATTTGGTAATATCTGCTGGTGATAATTTCTTCAAAAATCTGCTGATAATATATCTTAAAATCTGCTTTCGAAAGGGAAAATACACAATGGGATATGAGGAGAAAAGCAACTATTGGCTGTGTCATTTACACTGGCTGTTTGGTAATATCTGCTGGTAATAATATATGCAAAAATCTGCTGATAACACATCTTAAAATCTGCTTTCGAAAGGGAAAACACACAATGGGAGATGAGGATAAAAGCAACTGTTGGCTGTGTCATTTACACTGGCTGTTTGGTAATATCTGCTGGTAATAATATCTGCAAAACTCTGCTGATAACACATCTTAAAATCTGCTTTCGAAAGGGAAAACACACAATGGGAGATGAGGATAAAAGCAACTGTTGGCTGTGTCATTTATACTGGCTGTTTGGTAATATCTGCTGGTAACAAATATCTGCAAAAATCTGCTGATAACACATAGTAAAATCTGCTTTAAAAAGGGGAAAACGCACAATGGGAGATGAGGATAAAAGCAACTGTTGGCTGTGTCATTTACACTGGCTGTTTGGTAATATCTGCTGGTAATAATATCTGCAAAAATATGCTGATAACACATCTTAAAATCTGCTTTCGAAAGAGAAAACACACAATGGGAGATGAGGAACAAAGCAACTGTTGGTTGCGTTTAAGCTGGCTGTTTGATTTGATTTTTCGGTTGATGTAACATGTGACCGGCTATAGAATTCTGTAGCTATGGAATTTTCTACCACAGAATCGCAAAATTTCCCATTACTCATCTCGGAAAATTCCATGCAAAAATATATGTATTAAATTGGACTTAACAGCCGTATACAAATGCCGTTCGGTCTGATTTCTCAGCTGATGTGACATGCGTCCCAGTGTTCAATTCTCTACCTAAATATTGGAGAAGGTTAACTCTGTACATTTAAGGTAAATTTAAAGAAATTTACCCGGGGAAACTTTTTGGATAGATAAGTCTAGGTTTCTTTATTTTTTTAAAGATATTTATTTTTTTATATTGGAATTTGTTGTTAGATTAAACTTTATTAGATAACTTTAATTAGTGTGGTGGAGTGAATCCCGTATGAAAGAAAGATAAGGATCATTTACAGTGTTCTTTATTTCTGTTTTGTTCTAGTTTTCTATTTTCTTAATAGGATTATTCCTAGACGCTAAACAAACTTGTCGATAATTGGACTTTTCTCTTTTTTCTAATTTGATTTTGAGCGAGTTGTCTATGTATTGATTTTATTCTAATAGAAATAAAAAGAAATGCAGATATTACTTTCGCAACAAGTTCAAATTAAAATACGGTGATCAAATCAATTTTTATATTTTGTCTGTACTCGCAATAAATTTAGGTTTTATTCCTGTTTACTCTTGCCGCACTTAAACGTAATATCAACACAATGTCTGTGAAATAGTTCATTCATCAGCTTCATTATCAATCAACATAAAGACAAGAGATAGAAAATCGTAAACAAATTACCTGTAAATGATAATTCTTATGGCCAGTTTAGCATAGATATTACTTACATACTATAAGTCATATTGCTGTCGCTGCAGGGATTTGGTGGCGCTTTGCTCCCTAAGCACAAGTGTAGCTCTTAAAAAAAATTGACAATTGTTCTTTTCTTTATTTGGCATATTGATTTATTTGAACCTCATTAATTTATTTGCAACGGTGTATAATTGTGTATCCAATATTCAATCAGAAGAACAATATACTTAGTTTTTATTTGATAGAATTTCTTGAAGTACCGAGGACACAAAGTGAAATTTGATTGTTTGAAATTGTTAAGTTGAAATTAGACTACCCTATCTGTACAATATCACAGCCGTCCATATATCAAAAAAGTAAAACATCAGGAATTCAGTTTTGATGGAAAAGACTTCCGTATGCAGTCGTGCAGTTTTTGGAAGTATCAGTGTCTAGCTTATAAAAATTAAAAAGGCGTAACTCACCTTTGAGGTGCAGCTGTCTTTGAGAGTCAACAGGTTGTTAATGTTTTAATTTTTTGTGGAGGAAAACTCTATCCAAATAAATTTTACGGATATATTTTCATGGCTCAGTTTGGCAACACCGCAAAAAATGCGGTATCCCCTTGAAATCCTTATAATTTTGAAACAACTAAATAAAAAGATTTGCGATTTTCAGGTTTGAATATAACTAAGATGATTCGAGGGCAAAAAGTGTATTTTTTTTCTTTTTTGATTTCCTGGGTACTCTAAACGAAACAGTGTATTTACCAAGTGTAAGTACAGATGTACTAATATTCACTTTATTGCACGAGGAATAACGGTACAGCGAAACCTCATAAATAAGATCTATATTAAACGACAATCTAATAAATTTGCTAGTATCGTCCACTAAGCATTGTCCCAGCTTTTACTCTGAATGGCTTCACTCTAGTTTTATGAACAACGTAATAAACAGCTGATCTTAAAAGAGAGTTAGGGGGAAACTTCTCCGCTTGTTAATAGCCCTCGAGAAAATATGTTCACTTTAGAATAAGATAGGTCAAGTCCAACGCTTTTTGTATATGGATATAACTTCATTTTCATGTGGAAGACCCCATTCCAGATTGCTTTGCATTTTATTTTAATTCAGGAGTGCCAACTTTCAAAAATACAGGAAGGGGGAGGGCAGACAGTTGACAGTACTCCATTCACTTTTTTTAGCCTGTAAAGATAACAGTAATATTTATTATACATATATTACTCTCTAAAAGTATCTAATCAGAGTATCTCTAATCAGAGCACTGGGTAAAAAAGCACGCAACAAAAATAATTAATAAAACCCAAAACTAAGTAGATGAGCATACTGATGATTCAGGGCCACATTTCACTCATCTAACTTCAGGTTAGTGTCTGCTTTTTAAATTTTCGTAGAAAGTTTACTTAGAAAGCAAACTGCTTGCTTCTTTTTGTATGCAAAAGTAATTGTAGACCATCTTCAAAGATCTAATATCGTAATAATTGAGTTTGAACCCTAATACACCATCTCTGAAACTCGTTCATAAATATTTAGAGGGTCGACATCATCTGAGCTAGGCCTTATATCCATTCAACAAAAGACACTTGATCCTCTCTAGTTCATTCACTAGTAACATTACACATAAATACGCCTGATTTGACACTTGAAACCCAAATTCACTTATTTAGATCCACCTAATGATGTCAAGATTGAAGGGGTTACAAACGCACCCGTCACAGGGGTCGTTGGTGGATCTGTCCGACTTGAATGCAGAGCTGATTCAGTACCTAAGCCGCATTTTTCGTGGTTTCGAAAGACAGATGGTCAAAAAGAAGCTATACTAATTGGTGAGAAAGCAGGAATGGGCGAGTATTTGGTCTTAAACAATGTCTCCTACAGAGATCAGGTCAGTTTTCCTTTTCATTTGATTAATTCTTATTTATTTTTTGCCGCTTAATAACGGGCAGACACATAACGAGGGGAATCCCTGTGCTCGCCCTAACTTCAAGTGTGTTAAATTTGTCCATACTTTTCCAATATTTTCAAATAATTTGCCTTGCTTTACCGTTTAAATGAACCTATACCCCTTGAATATGCCCCATAAAAATTAAAATATTAGCCTTGTTCCATCCAAACTTAATTTTGGAATAATTAGCATACACAAAATAAATGATCATCTCCCTTCCAAAATGCCTTGGCTTTGGCTATAGTTCTATATTTTTCTATATGTTAATGTAATCTACCTGTTTCTGGAGGGAGTTAAAAAACCCAAAACAACCCCAAAATTTTCAAGTAACCCCACAAAATTTTCAAATAATTTGCATTGTTTTGCGTTTAAATGAACCTAAACCCCTTAAATATGCCCTATAAAAATTAAAATATTAGCCTTGTTCCATCCAAACTTGATTTTGCAATAATTAGCATACACAAAATAAATGATCATCTCCCTTCCAAAATGCCTTGGCTTTGGCTATAGTTCTACATTTTCTAGCATGTTAATATAATCTACCTGTTTCGGGAGGGGGTTGAAAAATCAACGACAACCCTTTAAAATAAATTCTTGTGCACCTGCTTGTTGTAATTATTACATTGTTAATTAGAACAAATTAAAAGGAGACTTCAGTTGGTTTTTCGGATGTCAGAACAGAAACGATAATTATACCCAACACTAAACCATGAAACATTATGTTTTTTAGTCGTAATCAGACTAATTTTTTGGCAAAAATGGTGAAAATGAAAAGAAATCCAAAATTTTGTTCTACATGAAGAAATTTTTACTAGATGAAATCGAATAACAATTTATGCACATTTTTATGTTGAAGGAAAGACAGAGTAGTTTTGTTTAGCCTGTTATCCCATTTTTGTACAGCTGCAGCCACAATAGTCTATTCGTAATCTCTAGGCTTTTTACCAGCATCCGCACTAACAATGCTTGCTAACAATTTTGTGTTAGCTGGAGGAAACAAAAGTGTTTAGCTAGCAAACTGTCAGCTAGCAATTCTTAGGAACGCATTAATTGAGCAAAAAATAAAAAAAATACAAGCATGGAAAAAAAACATCTGCAAGGCTGATTAGGCTAACCAGTCTCTGAAGATACATGTTTGAAACAAAAAAAATAATTTGCTAACTGCAAGAAACAGTAGTAGTCAGGCATTTTTAGCAATATTTGTAGCGTAGAGACTAATGATTCGGCTTTCCTGCTTTATCAGCTTTAAATGTTGTACTTTAAAATTCTCCAATGATTTTTTTTTTCTAAAAACTCGATTTGTTCAAGAAATCTGCTAGATTGTGGTAACACAATTGTTAAAATAATTGATAACTGACAATTTGAGGACGTAAAAACTTTGGAACTAAAAATTTACGTAAATTTTTCATAGTCCTTTGGAAGAGGTTTTTGTAAAGGATGGACTCAACAACCTCTTCTCTTGCACTTGATTAGAAAACTTCATACCTAACCCAAAATTTCCAACGAAATAATATAGCTTTTAGACGTCCGTTTCCGCCGCAAGAACTATTCATTTCATATTGTTTCTAGAGGTAATCTAAACTGAACGCCAGTGATGTTGCATAGAATTCTTGGATTTATAACTTTTGTTATTGATTTTCCCTCTTCAAGTAGTAGCGGATTGCAGATTGAATATAAACATTTTTCATTGTTTCTGATACTTACTATCAAACAGTTCGTGGTAACGAACTGTAGTAAGGAGCGACCCGGCTCAATAGTAACCAAAACTCTAAAAAATGGAATTTTGATACCAATACCTACATCAAAAGAATCGCATTTTAATGCTTTTTAAAACAGTAATTTTTTACTGTTTTAAAAAGAAGAATTGAGAGACAGAGTCAAACTTTAGCGTAAAGAGCGGGGCGTTGATGAGGAAGCAGCCTCTTTCATATACGAAGTAATTTCTGTTCGTTTTAAGTTTTAATGTCGCTCCTTACTTTCAGTTAAAAAAACTTGTTTTTTTTATTTAATCTTTCAAAGAGCTTTACAATTGAAGGAATTTAACAGAGAAGTGCGGAGAAGGGCGGAGGGATGATCTTACCAACTCTAAAGTTTGAATCTTTCGCTCAATTCTACTTTATAAAACAGTAAATAACTTTAGCCTAAAGAGCGGAGCGTTGAGGAGGGAATAGCTCCTTTCATACACGAAGTAATTTCTGTTCGTTTTAAATTTTAATGTCGCTCCTTACTTTCAGTTAAAAAAACTTGTTTTTTGTTTAATTTCTGAACGTTTTTGAATTAATGCATGTTTGATTTTGGCTCTCAGCAGATGAATAATTAAAACGAAATTTGCGTACTAATTTTTTTTCTAAATGGCTTTCTCTTAGTTTTGATCAGACGATTTTGAGAAAAAGGGTGGGGGAGGAGGCCTAGTTGCCCTCCAATTTTTCGGTTATTGAAAAGGCAACTAGAATTTTTAATTTTTAATGAATATTTTTAATAGTAAAAAAATGTACGTAACTTACAAATTAACTTACTTAATGAACTTCTATATTTGTATTTTTTTTATTATGTATATGAGGGGGTTTTCCCCCTCGTTAATACCTCGCTCCATTGAATGCAGCTGTACTCTGTGTTTTAGGAATCGAGTTTTTCCATGTCCAATTAACACTACGGTCACCAATACTGGTACCAGTCTCTTACTGGCTCATCAGATTTACGATGTTTCCTAGGAATTTCCGGTAAAATTATAAACGAGCTACTTTTTGATATCTTGGAAAGAGGTTAGGCAAGCAAAATCTAACTTTTAATGGGTGGATCTACAGACTAAAGTATGTCCTGGGAAAGTATTTTGAAGTACCTAGCTCCACTCCTTCTTCCTGTAGAGGGCACTGACCATTGATGACCTTTAAATAGGCCATCTTTCTGTTATAAAAGTAAAGCCTTGCAAAGTAGATCTTCTGCTTAAATGAAGTACAAGAAAAGTATTTTCAGCTGTAAAATTTGCCCAGTCCCAATTTATGAAATTTTAAATATCTGTAAATGCATTTCCTAAATTTAGAAAAAAAATTGATATGGCTTTGAATTCTACTCAAATAACTGGAAATGTATTTTAAAAACTAAAACCAGAGAAAAAGAAACTGAAAACTGAAAATAAGGAATAATATTTTTTTTATCAAAATCCCAAAGGGAATAGACATGTCAAGTAGACAGAACTCTAAGACTTAGAAATCAGAGAAGGGTTAACATAGTAGATTCGCAACAACTTCCTGGAAAATAAAAGGTCCATTTGGGAATAAAAGTGTGCATTTGCCAAGATATTGCAGCATCTGCTGGAGCATTTTTAAAATAAAACTTTAGAATAGTATACATTCAAATATCTATCGAAAGTTTTGTCAAGCTTTTAATTAGTAGTAGCTTGGCAACAAATTTCCAATGGGTTCCCGGAGTATGTTTTTGGCCCTGAATTGATTACTGAAAGTTTCATATCCCAACCTAACCCCTTTCTAAAGTAACGAAAAGTAGCTCGTCTAGAAGCTTTCCAAATTCTGCATCTTTAGAAATTGTCAAATATTAATTTTGGAATTTGTGAAATATATTTGTAATCAGTATATAATTTTACTTTATTTTAGTGCTTAATTTTCAAATGTAAGAATAAAAGTGCCGTGGTAATTTGGGATGTTTTTTTAATCTCTTTGTCAGCACTTGTAGGCTTTGGAGCCAGTAGCCTTGATCCATGAGCAAATTATGGAAGGAGGGAGGCAAAGTCTGTTTTTTCAAAATTTAGGGGGATATTTTTATCGATTTTTTCAATGAAAATACCAAAACAGGTAATTTTATATGTAAAACCTAGCAATACGAAAAAAATCCTGTCAAGTTCCTCTCCTCTGAGGCCTCTTTCACTCTACTTTAGTCTGAACTTTAGGATACTGCTTCTTGTCTGATCTTGCTCTCTTTTGAACAGCTTTAACTGTTCAAGCTGTTCAGCTTTAACTGTAATTTTGCTTGTATTCGTCGTCACTGACAATGAGTCGGTTTTTCCGTCGGTTAAACAGCTAAACTAGAGACATAGAGATGATATGAAAGCTCATCATTGTGTTTTATGGGCAGTGAACCACCCAGTTGAAATATTTCACCGAGGCTAACGTTATGGCGCATGAACAGCAGAAAACAGAACAAAACTGAAACAAAACGTAAAAACAGTTGTTTTCCTGGCTAGGACATTAATTGTGGTAGTTCATGGTTCGGATTATTTGCCCAAAGCTACGGATTGCACTCGCGGCCAAAGACAAAAAATCAAGAGATCGGTTACTGCGCAACGCAGACCGTTGTCAGCATGTGAAAATTTTTTTTTAAGTTCATGCAAAAACTCTGGGAGAAATATTTTTACAGATTTCTATTAGTTGCATCAGCAAATTGCCCAGGCAAAAGCACTTTTGTAATGTAAAAAAAACCTTACTGAAAAAGAAATGAAGCTCAAAATTACTATTATAGCTAAAATGGTAATTTTGCAATGTCAACAAAGAGAAGAATCCCAATCAAAATTCTACCTGTTGTTTAAACATATTCGGTTACATATTTTTAGATAAGAACATATTCACATATTTTTACATAATTCGGTTACATAAGAACATATGCAATAGTTTAGTTATAGATCAAAACAATGTAATATCTAAGGTTTAATATCTATTTTAACGCTTAAATTTAAATACCAAGTATTATTTGATGTGTTTATATTGCAGGGTGAATACTTCTGCGAGGCTTCAAACAAAATAAAAGGCAATATTCGTAAGGCCAGAAGTAAACCAGCTATTTTACGTCTATCTGGTAAGGACATTTGTTTAAATTATTAACGTTTATTATTATTTAAGATGTAAGTTCTAAACTTTGGTTAATTATTTATTTACTTTTACTTGGTCTAGGATACAGGTTGAGTACAGGTCTCTGTGGTACAGAAACATGGAAGAATGTTGTCTTTCACTGGGTGTTGTCTTTAGTCCTAGAAGTGGCTACTTCAAGCCAAGTCTTGCTTACTTTGGTGTGCCGTCTGGATTGATGGTCAGATAATAAAATTTATCCCCTTGAATTACATGCAAATGGATAAAATACTGGATACATATCCTTCAGGGCTATTGCTGGCACAAAATCGTCGAACTGACATTTCAATTTCAGGATCTTTTTTTACAGTATAACGTAGCAAGCCTGTCGCCCAAACTTGCTGCAGCTGGAATCGGACCCAGACCCGTATTGCCAAGCAGACTACCAATCTACTGTGCTACCATTGGGTCACGCAAATTGAAGTTGGTTTAATTGAATTATCTCGTGGCACATTTATGATATTGATACAGTTTTGATGGTCATACAAAATTTGGTTTTAAGACGTTTGGTGACCTATCGTATCTGTAATCGAAGCATCGCATGTGTTTCTTCTGGATGGAGCCCTGCAGATCATATCTTTTGAGATGGCTAACATTATGTGTCTATCGTTGCAGCTCCTAGCCACTTAAACAAAGCAGGGATTTGTTTTTTGTAATATTTTACTCAAGTGTTTTTTTTTTTTTTGTCCAAACTAGAATAACATCAATTACAGAATTCAGTTCCAGAGCTAAAAAAACCATCAGTTCCAGAGCTAAAAAAAAACCATCAGTTCCTGTGGGATGACAAACATTATGTATTTATTATTGTAGCTCCTAGCCACTTTAAAAAAACAGGGGTTGGCTTTTTCTAAATAATGTATCTTAACTTTTTTCATCGCCTAAGTTAACAAAATCCGTTCCAGAATTCAGTTCCAGCCGGAAGACTAACATTATGTATTTACCATTATAGCTCCTAGCCACATTTTTCTCAAGCTTTTTTTTTTTTTTTTTTGCCTAAGCTAAAAAAGGAATACTTTGCTCAGTTTAGTACCCTGGTAAATGTCTGGTATCCTGTCCTGGTAAGTATCTTGTTAAAAAAAATTATCTACTCTCCCTCAATGTTCTTACCAAAGTGTTATCAGGTCTAAACCCCAAAATTGCGCTAGCAGGGCACTGACTTGAAATTCTTAGTAAGGTATATTTAAATACAATACCTCATTATGGAGTATGTTCTTGCGATATTTTCCAGCAATAGAAGCATTTCTGAGTTCAAGATAGTTCAGAGTAAAGTTCAGTATTCAAAGCAAAGATTTTCTCAGGAAGCAGGGAATTATTTTAAGTATTTTCGTTTGTTCGGCTAGATATATAGATGAGGCTTTAATCGTAAAAAGTCTATGCTTCTTTTAACATTCCAAGAACAGAGACTTTGCTACTGAAATCGTTAAAAATAAACAAGGATGTTTAAATAATCGATCTGCTACTTGAAATATTTGTGAATACGTTTGTCAAAGCTACGATAGAATACTGCTTCCATTTCAAACAATTCGTGGTAACGAACTGTAGTAAGGAGCGACCCGGCTCAATAGTAACCAAAACTCTAAAAAATAAAATTTTTATGCCAATAGTTACATCAAAAGAATCGTATTTTAATGCTGATTTTAAATATAATTAAATAAAAAAAACTAGTTTTTTTAACTGAAAGTAAGGAGCGACATTAAAACTTAAAACGAACAGAAATTACTCCGTATATGAAATGGGTTGTCCCCTCCGCAGTCCCACGCTCTTTACGCTAAAGTTTTTAATTGTTTTAAAAAGTAGAATTGTGGCAAAGAGTCAAACTTTAGCGTAAAGAGCGTGGGACTGCGGAGGGGACAACCCATTTCATATACGGAGTAATTTCTGTTCGTTTTAAGTTTTAATGTCGCTCCTTACTTTCAGTTAAAAAAACTAGTTTTTTTTATTTAATTTCTGAACGTTTTTGAATTAATGCATGTTTGATTTTGGCTCTCCGCACATAAATTATTGAAATGAAATTAGTATATTAATTTTTTTTTTGGCTAAAACGTCTGTACACTTCCCAATAACCATTACTATATGTAAACACTGGTCAAAGTTTGTAACTTGCAGCCCCTCCCCCAGGAATTGTGGGGGAGTAAGTCATTCCCAAAGACATAGTTATTATGGTTTTCGACTATGCGGAACAAAATGGCTATCTTAAAATTTTAATCTGTTGACTTTTGGAAAAAAATTAGCCTGGGAGGGGGCCTATTTGCCCTCCAATTTTTTTATCACTTAAAAGGGCACTAGAACTTTTCATTTCCGTAAGAATGAGCCCTCTTGCGACACTCTAAGACCACCTGGTCGATACGATGACCCCTGGGGAAAAGAAAAAAACAACAACAAACAAACAAATAAACACGCACCCGTGATTTGTCTTCTGGCAAAAAATATGAAATTCCACATTTTTTTAGATAGGAGCTTGAAATTTTTGCTATAGAGTTCTCTGATATGCCGAATGCGATAGTGTGATTTTCGTTAAGATTCTATGACTTTTAGGGGATGTTTCCCCCTTTTTTCCAAAATAGGGCAAATATTCTCAGGCTCGTAACTTTTGATGACAAAGACTAAATTAATTGGAACTTATATATTTAGAATCAGCGTAAAAATTCGATTCTTTTGATGTATCTTTTAGCATCAAAATTCCGTTTTTTAGAGTTCCGTTTACTATTGAGCCGGGTCGCCCCTTACTACAGTTCTTTACCACGAACTGTTTGAAAAGAAAATAATTCGGTATTTCTGGGCTTCTGACATTATTACTCCTTTGCGGAAGTTAGGCTCAAAATTGAAAAAGGATTATATTTTTCCTCTGGGCCCCTTCCACCTCTTAGTTCGTTTATTTTCCCGTTAGTTTTCACCTGTTTTCGCTTTATAGTTGTGTTATCTCTTAGCAGTTCTTTCGTTAGTTGAGTTATGGTTGTGGTATATATGTTTTATCGCTCGTATAGTTGTGTTATTTTCAAATTATACTCCATAATAGAGAGGCTCCGAACACCCAGCATTGTATATTAAGCTCTGAATTTGACGTTTTTTTCTAACGTGACCAGATTCGTCCTGCGCCCTTTTCATTGAATTTTTTCCCCCATGGCATATTTCTCCAAGGAAAGATCCTCCCACATAGCCCCCTCCCTCAACCCTACCCCCAAAACCAAAAAAATCCCCCTGAAAACGTCTGTACACTTCCCAATAACCATTATTATATGTAAAAACTGGTTGAAGTTTGTAACTTGCAGCCCCTCCCCCAGGAACTGTTGGGGAGTAAGTCACCCCCAAATACATATTTATTATGATTTTCGACTATGCTGAACAAAATGGCTATCTCAAAATTTTGATCCGTTGACTTTGGGAAAAAAATGAGCGTGGGAGGGGGCCTAGATGCCCTCCAATTTTTTTGGTCACTTAAAAAGGGCACTAGAACTTTTCATTTCCGTTAGAATGAGCCCTCTTGCGACATTCTAGGACCACTTGGTCGATACGATGACCCCTGGGAAAAAAAAAAAAAAAAAAAAAAAAAAAAAAAAAAAAAAAAAAAACAAATAAACACGCACCCGTGATTTGTCTTCTGGCAAAAAATACAAAATTCCACATTTTTGTAGATAGGAGCTTGAAACTTCTACAGTAGGGTTCTCTGATACGCTGAATCTGATGGTGTCATTTTCGTTAAGATCCTACGACTGTTAGGGGGTGTTTCCCCCTATTTTCCTAAATAAGGCAAATTTTCCCAGGCTCGTAACTTTTGATGGGTAAGACTAAACTTGATGAAACTTATACATTTAAAATCAGCATTAAAATGCGATTCTTTTGATGTAGCTATTGATATCAAAATTCAATTTTTTAGAGTTTTGGTTACTATTGAGCCGGATCGCTCCTTACTACAGTTCGTTACCACGAACTGTTTGATTCGTTACCACGAACTGTCTGATAAGTTTCATCAAGATTAGTCTTACCTGTCAAAAGTTACAAGCCTGAGAAGATTTGCCTCATTTTAGAAAATAGGGGGAAATACCCCTCAAAAGTCATACGATCTTAACGAAAATCACATCATCAAATTCAGTGTATCAGAGAACCTTACTGTAGAAGTTTCAAGCCCCTATCTACAAAAATGTGGAATTTATCATTTTTTGCCAGAAGACAAATCACGGATGCGTGTTTATTTGCTTTTTTTCCCAGGGGTGATCGTATCGACACAGTGATCCTAGAATGTCGCAAAAGGGCTCATTCTAACGGAAATTAAAAGTTCTAGTGCCCTTTTTAAGTGACCAAAAAATTGGAGGGCTCCTAGGCCTCCCCCACGCTCATTTTTTTCCAAAGTCACCGGATCAAAATTCTGAGATATCCATTTTATTCATCATAGTCGAATAACCTAATAACTATTTCTTTGGGGACGACTTACTCCCCCGCAGTCGCCGTGGGAGGGGCTGCAAGCTACAAACTTTGACCTGTGTTTACATATAGTAATGGTTACTGGGAAGTGTACAGACGTTTTCAGGGGGATTTTTTGTTTTGGGGGGAGAGTTGAAGGGGGGCTACATGGGAGAATCTTTCAGTGGAGGAACGTTTTATTGGGGAAGAGACTTTCAATGGAGGGGGTGCAGGAATTTCTAACATTATTTAAAAAAAAAAAATGAAAAAATAAATATGAAAAGTTTTTTCTACTGAAAGTGAGGAGCATCATTAAAACTTAAAACGAAACTTAAAACCTCCTCGTAATACCTCGCTCTTTACGCTAAAGTATTTTTAGTAATTTCAACTATTTATTCTACGGCCTTTGTGATTCAGGGGTCATTCTTAAGGAATTGGGAGAAAATTTAAGCTTTAGTGTAAAGAGCGAGGTATCGATGAGGGGTGAGCCCCCTCATATACGCAATAAAAACATACGAATATAGAAGTTCGCTACGTAAGTTAATTCGTAAGTTACGTATATATTTTACTTATGAAAACGTTCGTAAAAAATTAAAAGTTATAGTTGCCTTTTTAAGTAATCAAAAAATTGAGGGCAACTAGGCCTCCTCTCTCGCTCCTTTTTCTTTCAAAATCTTCCGATTAAAACTATGAAAAAGCCATTTAGCCCAAAAAAATTAATATGCAAATTTCGTTTTAATTATTTATGCGTGGAGAGTCAAGATAAAAAAAATGCATTAATTAAAAAACGTCCAGAAATTAAAAAAAAACAAGTTTTTTTTAAATGAAAGTAAGGAGCGACGTTAAAACTTAAAACGAACAAAAATTGCTTCGTATATGAAAGGGGCTGCTTCCTCATCAACGTCCCGCTCTTTACGCTAAAGTTTTTACTGTTTTAAAATGTAGAGTTGAGAGAAAGAGCTAAACTTTAGCGTAAAGAGCGGGACGTTGATGAGGAAGCAGCCCCTTATTTTGTTCGTTTTAAGTTTTAATGTCGCTCCTTACTTTCATTTAAAAAAGTTTGTTTTTTTTTAAATTAATATTAAGCTTGTGTTTGGATGTATAAACAGTATGACATAAAACTTGTAGATCTTAAGCTAGTGGTTTCAATTGTGGGGAGGCAGGAAGCTGGCAGGGGACCTATGTATTTCCAGTACTTTCATAAAACTTGCGAAAAAACGATAAATTTGCCCCCTGTAGATTTTGCGAATTAACGCCACTACCCTGGACTTTGAACAAGGGACAGTCTTTCCTAGTAAATATTGTGTTATAGCACCTTTTGTTGCTTACAACTTTCATGACATAATTATATTAAAAAGGTAATATAAATCGAATGATAATTACAAAGAGGTCTAGAAACAATTAAAAAGAAAAAAGGGCGTATTTACTTATCTGATGAATCTGTTCTGTGAATCTCCAGATTTACAATAAGCATATTTTGAATTGGCTGGAAAACCATCTGGGTGTTCACTTTTTCCTGGCATGTCTAGCTCGACAATGGTGGTCTTAGAAAAATGAGTGACGACTCATTCAAAACATGATGTTTCAAAGTAAGTGCATTTCATAATTAGACATCTTCAGTGTCAGCTGGAGATGGCATTTATGATCAAACTTTACGAGTAACATTACAAACGAAATTACGCATATTCAAAGTGGAAAAAGCAGCATTGAGGTGTTGTTAGAATCGCACTTTTAGAAAAACCTTTAATCAGATTGTTACAGGAGCAACATACTGTTCTTGTCGTACATAAAGCTCACGTCTGGCACTTTTAGATCGTTTCTGAGAAAATCTCAAAAATCCTTCTCTAAGATACTTTCCAATGAGAGATCAGCAAGCAGATGTGGGTTCAACCGCTCTTCGATCCATCAAGTCAACGTTACTTTGCTAATCCTCCGTTTGAGGACATGACAAATATTTTTTAGCAAAAATTTCAGAAGTTTGAAAATATTAGGGTACATACGACCTTTAAGCGTGACAGTGATACTATTTGAAATGAATTCATATCAGATTTCCACAGCCTAAATGCTGTTACCTGACATTTTTAGTTTCTTAACTTTTTTTCCAATAGTTTTTTAACTGTTTATTAATAACAATCAAAAGCTTCTGAACCTCTTTTTCAGTTTTTTGTCCTCTTCAAAAGTTTAGGGCGCACTATATACAGTATTTGGCAATTCCACAGTCCATGTGTATTGATTTCCTGTATGAAATGAATAAACTGCAATAAGGACTAGATTTTTTTAACTACTGGGTGGCCTAAGCGTCCTGGGGCTACGAAACATCGCTTCTGGATTTTATTGGATAAGCCAATATGGTAACTTGTATGGTAGTTGAAATGATGTCGTTTTATTAGGCACCGTAAATGTACTTTGGAAATGGTTAACGAAATAAAGCATAAATGGAGCCAATAAGTAACTGCGAAATAAATTAAGCTCAATTCCGTCAAATACAACTTTTTTGCGAATTACTGCGTGCCCTTATGGTTGTCAACCACAAGGATTAACTTCTGGTAAATAATTCATCATTGATGTTTGAACAGAAATAGGATTTATGCCATTGTTTCATGCTGTGTAAATTAGTGGTTACAATTAATAAATTTGGACTTTGGTGCCAATTACTTTTAAGAATATAAGAGTATATCCCTTAGTGCCGTTACACCCTCCCCCCTCAGTATGGACCTATGTGTGATTGTCATACGCATTGATTGCAACAGGATACGGCTCAAATCCAGGCCATCGCCAAAATATCAAGATGCCTCCTCCCCCAATCTTATGCGCGTTTTGATGAAGGTTTTTTCTATTGTTAACCCCCACTGCTGCTCCTGGGGCCATCAACAATAATAAATAATTAATCAAACGGAGATACTATCATCTGATAGGTAGAATTCGGCACTTAGATACGCGAAAAGCAAAATAACGTGCCAAGTGAACATATGCGTGAGCCATGGATATTTCCCCTCTCTCCTGGTTTATCGCTTTAATCTTCCCCTGTGTCGATTTCAGTATATTGCTACAATCAGGCCTACTTAATGGTGCCGTTTATCTTAGTTGTCATTTAGTTGTGAATTTTTCGATATAATTGTATAGCAGAGACACAGAGACTATACTTGTAAATAATTTTGTGGCTCAAATACATTTTGGTCTTTTTACTAGCTTATAGTTTAATAAAAAAAAAAACAAGTTTTGGATTCGTTTTTGGTTTAAAATTTAACACATTTGGCAACAAACAAATTCAGCAACGGGTAAAACGTTGAGGCTATTTGGCTTGAAACTTGTACAGCAGGGTTCTCTGATACGCTGAATCTGATGGTGTGATTTTCGTTAAGATTCTATGACTTCTAGGGGTGTTTTGCCCTATTTTCTAAAATAAGGCAAATTTTCTCAGGCTTTGATGGGTAAGACTAAACTTGATGAAACTTATATATTTAAAATCAGCATTAAAATGCAATTCTTTTGATGTAACTATTGGTATCAAAATTCCGCTTTTTAGAGTTTTGGTTACTATTGAGCCGGGTCGCTTTTTACTACAGTTCGTTACCACGAACTGTTTGATACGCTTAAAGAATAGTTGGATGTGTTAAAACAAATAGACCATTAGCATTGTCATATGACCATTGGCGACACAAAAATAAAACAATTCAATTTAAGGAATAAAACTAAAACTACTGTCAAGAGTACACAAAACTTAATTCATGGTCGAATAAGCCCTCTTCAGACTTTCTGAACTCACTCATTCTATCGACGTGTGGTAGACACAATTCACTGAGCAAAAGTCGATACTATTGTGTTAACATTGAAATTTGATCAACTTGTTTATTCACCATAGTATAAAAAACGCATTGTAGGCCTCAGAGCTTAACAAAATATTATTTCTTTTCCCCTTGTTTTGGACTGCCGTTTCGTGCATAAAGTTAACCTTTGTATTTATTTGTTTGACAGACTAATATCTGACCTTAGAAAATAGTAATAAACAATTGTCATAGAAACGAAGTGGGGGGTCTGATTTTTTCTTCCCTAGGGGTTTGATTTTTCAATTTCTTCTCATGTATATTTCAGTACTGTTTGACTAAGCCGTTTTAAAAATATTCGGAAATATTGTTAGAATTATGTTGAAGTTTGGTAATCTTTAGACATGACAAACAAAACAGATAAACCTGAGTTACTGAAATAACAAGCGATTTGGTTCTCTTGAAAATAAAAGGAAGTCAATCAATATTAAAATCTTTTAAGGCGGTTATGAAGCTCTCGTAGTCTTTAAGTGAGCTTAAGGAGGGTGTCAATCCCATACTTTTTTATATAGTTCCTGTTCATTTTAAAGCACAAGCGTTTTTTCGGGGGGGGGGGTAATTGACCTTTCCCCTCCCCCAATATTTCAAAAAAGTATTTTTTTTTATTTTACACAAGACAACATAATTATCCCCCAAAAGATTTTGAAAAATGCATTTCGCCCCTTCCTACACTTTCATGAATTGACTCCTCTTGTTTTGGGTAACTTTTCCTCATTCCTAGTTCTGTTCATTTTGTTTGGCTTCATACACGAGTTATGTATTGCTCTTTTTTTTTAGTCTTGGCATTTCTCATTGCTTTTTCTTTGAAAAATCTTATTTTCTTATTATCAAGTTTGAGTGCATTTATTATTGAATTTAGGTTAGATTAATATTATAAATTAAATAAAAAGAAGTTTTTTCAACTAAAAGTAAGGAGCAACATCAAAAATTGAAACCAACAGAAATTATTACGCATATGAAGGGGTTCCCCCTCCATAGCACCTCGCTCTTGACGCTATGGTTTTTTAGTATTTCTAAAAAAGCTTCTTATTGTTCTAATTACACGACCCTTTGTGTTTCAGGAGTCGTTCTTAAGGAATTGAAACCAAATTCAAACTTTAGCGGTAAGAGCGAGGCGTTGAGCAGGGGGCAACCCTATTCATATACTTAATAATTTTTGTTCGTTTTAAATTAAAATGTTGCTCCTTACTATCAGTTGAAAAAGCTTGTGTTTTTATTTAATTTCTGATCGTTTTTGAAATAATGCCAGGAAATCTGACTGCTCCTCCGCGGATAATTACCCCTCCTCACGGAATTATCCTCTAGTCTAGAAAATTCAATTCCGGACAATTTACCCCGGAAAATTAGCCTTAATATCTCCACGCGTAAAATTGAAACGGAAAAGAGAAAGCAAGACATAAAATAATTTTGGTATATGGATTATGCCAAATCCCCCACTGTTAAATTTCCACCGAAAAGTTCACTCCCTGGAGACCTTCTCCCCTTGGAAAATTCCCCCGTGGACGAACCCCCCAGCATAAAATTCGCCCCCCGCCCGAAAATGTATACATAGTTCAATAACAAATTTGACGTGTAAACAACGGGCAAATTTTATAGCTTAAGAACCTTTATAAAAGGTGAAGTTATTGGGCCTTTCAACTATGATGAACAAAATGGTTATCTTAAAATTTTGATCAAGTGATTTTGGGAAAAAGGGGTGAGGGAAGGGGCCTAGTTGCCCTTGAATCTTTCTGGTACCTTAAAAAGGACATCAGATTTTTTAATTTCTCTTCAAATGAGTCCTTTCCCAATGTTCTAGGACCCGTGGGTCGATATGATCACCCTAGAAAAATAACTAATAAACACACAACCGTGATCGTTCTTTTGGCAAAAATAGAAATTTTCACATTTTTGCAGATAAGAGTTTGAAACTTCTACAATAAAATTCCTTGATACACTAAATCTAATGATGTTATTTTCAGTAATATTCTTCGACTTTTATAGGGTGTTTCCCTCCTTTTTCGAAAATAAGGCAAATTTTTTCAGGTTGGTAGCCTCTGATGGGTAACAATAAAATTAATGAAGCTTATATATTTAGAATCAGCATAATAAGCCAATTTCTTTGATGTATCTATTGGTATCAGAATATCCTTTTTTTAGAGTTTCGGTTACTATTGAACCGCGTCATTCCTTACTTACAGTTCGTTACCACGGACTATTTGAAAGATTACAACTATTATGATGGAAATGAGATGAGAAGATGTAAAAGTGTGAGTTTTTTACTGGTTTAAAAAGTAAAGTTAAGAGAATAAGTCAAACTTTAGCGTAAAGAGCGGGGCGTTGAGGAGGAAAAGCCCCTTTCGTATACGGAGTAATTTCTGTTCGTTTTAAATTTTATATCGATCCTTACTTTTAGTTAAAAAAAATTAGTTTTTATTTAATTTAGATCAAAATTCGATGGATGCCAAAATATTGTTAAGTTCTTTATTAGATGAAAACAGTTTCCACGAATGGTTGTATACGCCAAATGACCTGATTAAAACTATCTTAATCATATGTTAACAGCGAAGTGGGCTCTGTGTGTTATTAAATAAATAAAAAACACTTTAAGTTGTTTTTTTTTACATTAAAAATAGTTACTTATTGTTCTAATTAAATGACCCTTGTGTTTTAGGAGTCATTTTTAAAGAATTGGAAAAATTTAAACTTTAGCGTAAAGAGCGAGGTGTTGAGGAGGAGTTCTGGCAATTTTCTCCAGTATACAATTTCCCCTGTAAATTTCACCCCTGGAAAATTTCTTCTCCATGGAAAATTCTCCCCATGCAAAGTCCTCCTCCCAGCATAACATGTGTCCTCCCCTCCTCACCCAAAAAATGTATGTATACTTTCCAAAATACTAATACTATACAAATACTATACGTAAACAATGGGCAAATTTTATAACTTGGAGACCTTTACCCAGGGGTTCTGGAGAGGGGGTCCTGTTATCTCCAAAAATATAGTTATTAGGCCTTTCAACTATGTTGAAAAATGGCAATCTTTGAATTTTAATTGGACAATTTTGGGAAAAAAGTGCCGTGGGTGGGGGCCTGGGTGCCCTCCAATATTTTTGGTCACTTAAAAAGGGCAGTAGAACTTTTAATTTCTGTTCTTATGAGCCCTCTCCAGTTGTTCTAGGCCCACAGGGTCGATACGATCACCCAAAGAAACAAATTAAAAAAAAAAATCGATAAATAAACACGCATTCGTGATCTTTTTCTGGCAAAAATTACAAAATTTTACATTTTTCCAGATAGGAGCTTGAAACCTCGAGAGTAAAATTCTCTTATATTCTGAATCTGATGTTGTGATTTTCATTAAGATTTTATAAATTTTGGAGGTTCTTTCCTCCTTTTCTGGAAAATCAGGCAAATTTTCTCAGGCTCGTATCCTTTGATGGATATAAATAAAACATAATAAAACAAATATACTTAAAATCAGCACGAAAATATATATATATATATATATATATATATATATATATATATATATATTGGTATAAGAGTTCTGTTTTTTAGAGTTTCAGTTGCTATTGAGCAGGGTCGCTCCTTATTTACAGTTCGTTTCCACAAACTGTTTGATGTATTTATTATTCCCTGTTTTCAATAAGGCAATTCGTATGGAAAGAGATTTATTGTTTCTAAGTGAAGAGCTACTAATACTAGAACCGAGGCTAAGAGTATTTAGGTGAAAATCTAGCATTTAATGCAAACTAGTTAGCACATTTTTACCATTGTTAACAATAATAATTAACAATAACCCATTCATTTTAAAATGGATCCATGTCTTGTGCCACTATATTCTTGTGTCGTAACAATTACAACGTTTCAAAAGAGCATTTTTACGGTCCCCTTGCCGCCCTACTGTCAGCCGCGTTGCCGACCTCTATGAAACTTAACCCCAGAGTCAACCCCAATAGCACCCTAGTTAAAAAATAAAATGATCATCTGTTTCGTCGGAACCGTGACATACATTTCTGATTTTAGGACCTCCTGAAATTGGGCCACGATTTTCGGAAAGAACCATTACTGTGGAGCTGGGTAAAGACACCACAATTCACGTTGAATTCTGCGCAGAACCAGCACCTCACCATCTTTGGAGGATGGGAAGTACTGTTATTACAGAAGGAAATGGAAAGTTTACCCCTTTAGCCCTCGTTCCTGTAAGGTTTACTTTTGATTTTGTTATAAGTTACTGCAAAACTATTTTTCAGAAAGCTTAATATAAATAAATGAAAAAAAACATCCAAAAAGGGGGAAACTGTCTTTATAAACGTCTGACTATCAAAGGTTTGCAGATTATTATTACAAGTTTAATTTGGCCTGCTTAATTTTTATCAGTGTTCCTTTTAATAATTGATATTTATATGTATATCGAAGATAGTATTTTGAGAATGTGGAAATTTCAACTCTATGATTTATACCCTTGTAGAGTTAAACCAAGAAGCTTTTTTGAGAATTGTTCTCCAAAATGAGAAACTTACAGTTCATTAAAAATTTCAAGTTAGAGATGTCTTATAACGAATATGCATTACTATCAACACTATAATAAATTGTCTTAAGAAATTTTCATTGCCAATTCTTAAATATTTCTATTGATCCTGACATGCCACTGCCCTACGCATTTTCTTCCCCTCAAATTAAGTGAATATTAACCAATAATTACGTCTATACTATAACTAAATTAACTGAAAAAAATTATGGCTTTCTATTTTAAACCGTGTAATCCTTTTTCATTATTTACCATCAGAGACGCTTCTATCCTTTTTTTTTTTTTGTTTATTTGGTAAAAATAGTGGCTTATCTAGCCCAGAAAGTAAATTTACCCCGAAAGATGTCCTTTTCAGCTCAAGACCTAATCTCCATGTTAACCACCTTCCCCAATCACACCATCAAAGGCCATATTACTGGGTTCTACCATCACTGATGTTGTAGTTACATCGTTCTTAATTTGACTGTTTCAGTGTGGTGGGACAAGCACCCCCTTCCCTCTAAACGTCTATCATGTTACAAAAAGGAAAATCAGAAATACTATAGATACTGTATTTAGGTACTTACATGTTATAGCGACCACACTTTGTTCTTGAGCCATAATGAAACCAATTTTATATGTCCACTCGGAGATAGTCAGCATAGGCTGTGCGAGATAGACGGTATCTAATACAGATTTATTGTAATTAGATTATTAATTATCTGTTGTAGTATAAACAATTTTGTTACTAAAGTGTCATATTTTCATCATATTTTGGTATATTTCATTAAGATTAACCTAACTTCAGTTTTTTGGTGTGGTCAGTATAACAAGTAAGTGCCGATATTTATGTTTTCATTGTTTTTGTTAATTACTAATACTACTGCTACGTCTCACAACTACTTGAAGTTAACACAAGTGTGCATACACCTCCTCTACCAGGCTCTATTCAGTGCTTAACTCTTTGCTCTCTCTCTCTCGTCAGGACTCTATTTCTTTATAACCTTTCTTGTGACCTCTTCTCAACCCATACATGAACGCCCTGCTTTTCCTTTGGCTCCTGCTGGATCACCAAAAAGCACAATTTTTGGAAACCTATCCTCTCCCGAAAGTTAAGCGTTTAATCTATCGTAACAAGATTTTCATCAGAACCCGATTGATACTGAAATCTTGGTAAATTCTTTAATAGATAAAATAAAAAACAAGATTTTTCAACTGTAAGTAAGGAGCAACATTAAAACTTAAAACGAACAGAAATTATTACGTATATGAAGGGGTTCAACCCCTAGTCAATACCTCGCTCTTTACACTAAAGTTTGAACTTTGTTCCAACTTTTTATGAATGACCCCTGAATCACAATGATCGTTTAATGTGAGGCCAACCCCCTCACATACGTTATAACTTCTGTTCGTTTTTAAGTTTTAATGTTGCTCCTTACTTTCTGTTGAAAAACTTTGCTTTTTTGTGATCATTTTTTTAATAAAGCTGGAAAATCCGGTGCCCCCTACATAGAAAACGCCCTTCCCCTATGAAAACTTCCTCTATGGAAAGATCCTTCCGTGTAACCTCCGATCCCCCCACCAGAAAAAAAATCCCCACTGAAAATGTCTGTATACTTTCCAATAGCCAATACTATATATAAACAATGAGCAATGTTCATAGCTTACAGCCCTTCCCCCGGGGACTGCGGGGGATTAAGTCATCCTAAAAGACATAGTTATTGGAATCGACCATGATGAAACAAACAGATATCTCAAAATTTTGATTGGGTGACTTTGGGAAAAATGAGCGTGGGAGGGGGTCTAGTTGCCCTGCAATTTTTCCGGTCACTCAAAAAGGGAACTTGAACTTTTAATTTCTGTTCGAACAAGCCCTCTCGTAATATTCTGGGACTACTGGACAGATACAATAACCCCTGGGGAAGAAAAAAAAAATAAACACGCATCCGTGATCTTTCTTCTGGCCAAAAATACAAAACTCCGCATTTTTTCAGATAGGAGCTTGAAACCTCTATATTAGAGTTTTTTGATACGCTGATTCTAATTCTGTGATTTTCATTAACATTATATGGCTCTTAGAGGTTTCCGCTTTCATTTCGAAAATAAGGCAAATTTTCCCAGGCTCGTAAATTTTGATGGGTATGACTAAACTTGACAAAACTCATATATTTTAAATCAGCATAAAAATCCAATTCTTTAGATGTATGTATTGGTTTTAAATTTCCGTTTTTTTTAAATTTTGGTTTCTATTGAGCCGGGTCGCTCCTTACTTATAGTTCGTTATCACAAACTGTTTGATAGAAACAGATTCCATGAATGGTTTTGTAGACTTAATAATATGATCTAAGCTATCCTTACCGTCATAGTAAAATCTAATTTTAGGCTGATTTCATATACATAAATTTTCTAATTTTGAGTTTACTCATACAAAAACCCCTACTAAATTTTTACATTCCATTGAGTTTTCATTTTTTTCTTAAATTAAGTATTTTTACGATTTACGTATTTTTATCATGCAACTATTCTAGATATACAATCTTTCAGATGATTGCGACCAATCCTTAAAACATTCCATTGAAGGTAGTGTTCCTTGCAACCCTTTTAAAGTTCCTCAAGTTGGACCATGTGACCTAGGAACGTACCCAGGGGGTCCCCCCTGGTATCTTAAATTTGTGTTGACTCTCAGGGGACTTCTCATTCAAATTATCAAATAAAATTGTATTTTTTATTGTTGCTCCCCTCTGAAAATTTATTTTGTTACCCCTCCCCCCAAAAAAAGTTCTTAGATGTTTGCTCAACTCGACCGTTTTCTTTACAGTGGCTTCTAGCCTCTTAATTCTTCTTCTAATGCATCTTTCTATTATTCTAAATTCTTTTTGACTAAAAAAAAAGGGAAGCTGTGTCTTGGAAGTTTAAAATTATTATTTGATTTTATTTAATATTATATTAAAATTATTTAAAATTATCTCACTAATAGACGAGAAGGCCTTCATGCTATGAAGCCAAACTAGCGATCCAACGGGTGGAATTAGAAGACGCCGGAACGTACGAGTTCCATGTCGACAACAGCCGAGGATCAGCTCACGCGACGATTTCTCTTCGCGTAGCAGGTAAATAGGGTTTCATTCCTTTGTTTATTGTTACTATCTGTCCAAATATTAGTAATATTATTATTATTTCGTTATTATTGTTCTTACTATTACTGTTTATAGTATTATTTTTTACTCTTTATTTTACTACTATATTATTTTCACAGTCTTTTTATTAATCGTTATTCAGTTCATATCTTGCTCATACTTCCTTTTTATTACGTTATTTTCAGAAGATGTGCCTGTTTTCCTTCATAATGTTCTAATCCGGTTATTAGATATCCTGGAGTTCTTTGGCTGCATTTTTATTCACCCTAGCAATCGTGTTTCTATCACACATTCGGTTGCTTCTAAGTGAATAATATTTTCATGACCCGAGAATAGCTCTGTTTTTCCTTTTTGTATTTCTATTCCAAATATTCTATGATATTTTAATCGAGGTATAAACAATTCAGTAAGAAATATACTATTTTTCTCTTTTAATTCCGGAAAACAAAATTTTAAAGTGGTTGTTCAGTCAGAGAAATAACAAAATTAAGATAGTGAGCAGAATTATATCGATTATTTTACAATGTTAATAGTAAACAGAATTGATCAGTATTATAAAAAAAATCATATCGTTTAATTGACGGAAAGTTGACAAAATCACTTTAATTTACTGGCTGCTGTTGCTACTAATGGCCAATCACAGCCAAAACCACCTGAAACCAGTACAACCAGGGGTGTTGATTCACAAATTTTAAGGGAGGGCAAAGATATTTTTGATTTTTATTAAAATAAACATAAGAAAATAGCTTTACAAATCTGGGAGGGAGGGCATTTTTTCGTTTTCATCGGCTTTTTCTTGATAATGTAAAGAAAATGCAATTTTGAAAATCTTGGGGGGGGGAGTTTCGGCTTTTTCTTTTTTCAGTTAGAAACGCCAAATAAGGGTATTTTTCAAAATCTAGGGATCGATTTCTCCCCATGCCTCCCCCTAGTGCCCTTGACCGCACTGTACAGCCGCAATTGGCCATACTTATCAGAAGAGTCATCACTTCTTGAGGGAGGAGGCTTTGCGATTGAAAGGTTTAGTTGCAATCCCCAGAGAACCTGAGGATGGTTTTATCCCAAGTCCTTTCCACTAACATCGTAATTCTACCAAATATAGGTTTTAGCCTACTACTGCTAAATCTAAAACAGCCATTAAGGAAGGAATAGGACTGCATAAGTCAAACAGTTCGTGGTAACGAACTGTAGTAAGGAGCGACCCGGCTCAATAGTAACCAAAACTCTAAAAAATTGAATTTTGATATCAATAGCTACATCAAAAGAATCGCATTTTAATGCTGATTTTAAATATATAAGTTTCATCAAGTTTAGTCTTACCCATCAAAAGTTACGAGCCTGAGAAAATTTGCCTTATTTAAGAAAATAGGGAGAAACACCCCCTAAAAGTCGTAGGATCTTAACGAAAATGACATTATCAGATTCAGCGTATCAGAGAACCCTACTATAGAAGTTTCAAGCTCCTATCTACAAAAATGTGGAATTTTGTATTTTTTGCCAGAAGACAAATCACGGGTGCGTGTTTATTTGTTTGTTTTTTTTTTTTGTTTTTTTTTTTTTCTTTTCCCCAGGGGTCATCGTATCGACCAAGTGGTCCTAGAATGTCGCAAGAGGGCTCATTCTAACGGAAATGAAAAGTTCTAGTGCCCTTTTTAAGTGACCAAAAAAATTGGAGGGCATCTAGGCCCCCTCCCACGCTCATTTTTTTTCCAAAGTCAACGGATCAAAATTTTGAGATAGCCATTTTGTTCATCATAGTCGAAAACAATATTAACTATGTCTTTGGGGATTACTTACTCCCCCACAATCCCTGGGGGAGGGGCTGCAAGTTACAAACTTTGACCAGTGTTTACATATAGTAATGGTTATTGGGAAGTGTACAGACGTTTTCAGGGGGATTTTATTTTGTTTGGGGGTGGGGCTGAGGAGAGGGGGCTATTTTGGAGGATCTTTCCTTGGAGGAATCTGTCATGGGGGAAGAAAAATTCAATGAAAAGGGCGCAGGGTTCTCTAGCATTACTATAAGAAAACAATGAAAAATAAACATGAAAACGTTTTTTCAAATGAAAGGAAGAAGTAGCGTTGAAACTTAAAACGAACAGAGATAATTACGTATATGAGGGGTTCTAAAAATACTTTAGCATAAAGAGCGAGCTATTTAGGAGGAGATAAATACCTTGCTCTTTATGCTAAAGTATTTTTAGTAATTTCAACTATTTATTCTACGGCCTTTCTGATTCAGGGGTCATTCTTAAAGAATTGGGACAAAACTTACGATTTAGTGTAAAGAGCGAGGTATTAACGAGGGTACAAACCCCCTCGTATACATAATAAAAATATAAGGTTATGAAAGTTTGTTACGTAAGTTAATTCTTAAGTTACGTGTATTTTTTACTAATAAAAACGTTCATTAAAAATTAAAAGTTCTTGTTGCCTTTTTAAGTAACCGAAAAACTGGAGGGCAACTAGGCCTCCTTCTCCACCCCTTATTTCTCAAAATCGTCTGATCAAAACTAAGAGAAAGCCATTTAGCCAAAAAAAGAATTAATATACAAGTTTCATTTTAATAATTTATGTGCGGAGAGCCAAAACCAAACATGCATTAATTCAAAAACGTTCAGAAATTAAATAAAAAAAAACTAACTTTTTTTAGCTGAAAGTAAGGAGCGACATTAAAACTTAAAACGAACAGAAATTACTCCGTATATGAAATGGGTTGTCCCCTCCGCAATCCCTCGCTCTTTACGCTGAAGTTTGACTCTTTGCCACAATTCTACTTTTTAAAACAATTAAAAGCTTTAGCGTAAAGAGCGAGGGATTGCGGAGGGGACAACCCATTTCATATACGGAGTAATTTCTGTTCGTTTTAAGTTTTAATGTCGCTCCTTACTTTCAGCTAAAAAAAGTTAGTTTTTTTTTATTTAATTCTAATTAGGGCTGTATATGCCTTGCATATGTTTGTTTGAATGTAGGTTTTTAATATGGCATTTATGCAAAGAAATGCTATAGGGCTAAGCCCTTTTCCACACGAAAAAGAAGCAACTGATACTCCATCGGTAAATGGGAGTCTCCTCTTACTTTGTGTACCCTGGCGGAACTATGATGTAATTTGCCACTCTACTCTTACTTTAAGTTTAATCAAGCATCTGCGTGGTGATAGGCCTATGGACTTACCGGAACTGTTAAATAAAAAAAAAAATAACTAATAGTAAGGAGCGACATTAAAACTTAAAACGGACAGAAATTACTCCGTGTATGAAAGGGGTTGTCCCCTCCTCAACGCCTCGCTCTTTACGCTAAAGTTTAACTCTTTCTCACAACTCTACTTTTTAAAACTATAAAAAACTTTAGCATAAAGAGCAGGGTGTTGATGAGGGGCCAGCCCTTTCATATAGGGAATAATTTCGGTTCGTTTTAAGTTTTAATGTCCCTCCTTACTTTCAGTAGGAAAAACTTTTTTTGAATTTAATTTCTTAACGCTTTTGAATTAATGCAGGTTTTGATTTGGCTCACTGTACATGAATAATTAAAACAAAATTTGCATACTAATTTTCCTTTTTTTGGCTAATTGGCTTTCTCTAAGGTTTGATCTGAATATTTTGAGAAGAAGGGGCAAGGGGGGAGGCCTAGTAGCCCTCAAACTTTTCTGGTCATGCAAAAAGTCCACTAGAACTTTTAATTTTATTTATAAAAAAATAATTATTAGTAATAAATATACCTAATTTACAAATTAAATTACGCAATAAAATTATATGTTTATATATTGTTATTACATATTATGAGGACACCTCGCTCCTTATACTAAACTTCGAATTTTAATCCGATTCTTTAAGCATTACCCCTAGAATCACAAAGGCCGTTTAGTTAGAATAAATAGCTCTTTTGAAATTACTATAAAAAACTTTAGCGTAAATAGCGAGTTATTGAGGAGGGGACGAATAGCCTCATATACATGATAATTTCTCTTCGTTTTAAGTTTTGAAATTACTCCCTACTTTCAGTTGAAAAGACTTTTTTTTTTATTTGATTTCTCATTGTGTTTTTTAAATAATGTTGGAGAACCCAGCGCCCCATCATGAAAATTCTCTTCCCCCATGATAAATTCCCCTGTGGACAGATCCTCTCACATAAGATCCTCACCACCATCATAAAAAATCCCCCCTGAAAAGGTCTGTATACTTCCCAATAACAAATAATAGATGTAAACAATGGGAAAAGTTCATAACTTGCAGCCCTTTCCCCGAGGATTGTGAGAGATTAAGTCATCCTCAAAGACATAGTTATTAGATTATTTGACTGTGCTGAACAAAATGGCTGTCTCAAAATTTTGATTCGATGACTTTGGGAGAAAAATTGGCGTGGAAGAGGTCTAGTTGCCCTCCAATTTTTTTGGTCACTTAAAAAGGGCACCAGAGCCTTTAATTTCCGTTAGATTGAGCCCCTTCACTACATTCTAGGACCACTGGGTAAAAACGATTACCCCTAGGAAAAAAAAAAAAAAAAAAAAAAAAAAAAAAAAAAAAAAAAAAACAGACAAACAAATAAACGTGCATCGTGATCTTTCTTCTGGCAAAGAATAAAAAATTCCACATTTTTGCAGATAGGAGCTTGAAACTTCTACAGTATGGTTGATAAGCTAAATCTGATAAGCTCTGATAAGCTAAATCTGATGGTGTGATTTTCATAAAATTCAATGACTATTAGTGGGTGTTTCCCCCCTTTTTCAAAAATAAAGCAAATTTTCTGAGGCTCGTAACTTTTGACGTGTAAGATTAAATTTGTTGAAACTTATATATTTAAAATCAGCGTAAAACTTTGAATCATTTGTTGTCTATGTTGGTGTCAAAATTCCGTTTTCTAGAGTTTCGAAGTCGCTCCTTACTTACAGTTCGTTGCCACAAACTGTTTGATAATGTAACGTGCCACTAGGCTATTGCCTTAACATTTGGTCCTCAAACATTCTCCAATTGGTAACCCCCTGGTAAAGATAAAATCATAAATTCTCATGTAAAAAATGCTTACTTGAAATCTATCATTGAAGTGCTTCAGTTGTGTCGTCTCTTTCTGGAATACTGTTACTGGAATCTTTCTGGAATAATGGTCCACTGTAGCTGTCGATCTTATACTGTGACGTTAAGAGTCATCGAACCTAGAAAGAAGGACGGGATAAAATTTTGTTTTTCTTTCAAAAGCTTCTTTCTAGTACATCTTTTATTTAATTTGATGCACTTCGAAATTGTAGGCAAAGGAATTACTGTCTTATAAATATGTTCAGATTCACTTGGATAGTATTATGCATGTCAAAGTCACCGTGTTTACAAAGCTTTGCTTTTGAAATTCATTATTTTTTTTCATAAATATCAGTAAGAAATGTATAGGATTGAGGCAACACTTGACTTTCAAGTGAATTCATGGATAAATAATTGTCTCGCTTAAGCTTTTGAATTTCTTTTTATTTGTGAACTAGTTTGGCTTTTTCGAGATTAATTGAGGATTATAAAATGTGTAAGCCATTCTATTACAATAAGAGTAAATTATGGAAATAATGCAATCAGTTCAGGTCAAGGTGATAAAATTAATTTCTTCTCCTTTTTTAAACGTTTATGGTTTTTCCCGTAGTCATAAGAAATTACTCAGTAGTATTGTTAGGAAAGTTAAGAGTAAATTAGGAAATAGGAGAATATTGCGTGTTAGGAATGGTTATTATTGGTCATCGACGTCCAGCTTGTGAGGTCATCTGTATTGTGAAAAATCAAATTTTTTCTTTTTTATATCCATTTTAGACTCTATAAACGAGGTTAGAGGAAAAGTCTTTTCTTAAGATGGAAGAGAAAGATTTGGTTTTGTAGTTTAGTTTAGCTTAAAAATCAATACTGATAGATTCACAGATAATTTGGTGTATTTTTTTTTTTAAGGAGAGAAATATTGTTTTCGGTTATCCTACTCCCTTATTTTGCTTAACCAATATGGTTGGGTGGTAGTCTCAGCTTGCAAAAACTGAACGAAAATGCCGGCTTTACAAATTTCTGTTTTAGTTCTAAGTGAAAACAAAATTTTGATTTTTGAAATGTTAGTTTACCATAACCTACTTATGGATTTTATTTAATAGCCGACTTTGATGGCCGACATGCTATTATTTTTTAAAGTATTTTTATTTCTTTTTAGAACCTGTACCTTTAACAGCTGTTGTTGCTGTGATTACTGGGTGTTTAGTGTTCCTGATCTTAATAACACTATGTCTCCTCTACGCCTTTAGATCAGACAGGTGGTGCTTTCGAGGTAAGTCGTTTGAATTTTTTTCTGCCTCTAATAATTTCATTAGCTTTTAGTGACTTCCAATAGTAACGAGGCACATACACACTATTGTTTCTATGAGTTGTACCTATGCTTGACTTATGGACTTCTAAATTGAAATATTAGCCTCAGATTTGTAATCAACAATGATAGAAATTCCTTCATACAAACTATGGAGTATAAAAAATTGAAAACAACTCTATAGCCATTGGCAAGCCATTGCATTCTTGTGTGTATTGTTTATAAGCCAATGTGTATTGTTTGAAATGTTGAACACTTTGTTTTATTTTAAAGCACTTATGTTTTAGTTCCAGTTTCGTATTAGTAATTAATATGTTTGGAAATTGTATAATGGTAAACATCAACCAACATCGCAGAATTCTTTCCGTGATGTTGACCTTGTATATTATATAGAGGTAAGTTTTAGCATTGCTCCTCATTTTCAGTTGAGAAAAACTTGTTTTTTATTTAATTGAACGAAAGCTCCACTCCTATTGCAGAATGATAATTTGTTTAAGACCATCCAATTTTATTTCAAAAAGCAACTATGTTTAATGATATCCTTGGGATAGGGATGGAGGGGTAGTAGAATCCCTAATATTTGGAATAACAAACAGAAACTAAAATATTAAACAAGCGTTTACTTTTAAATAAAAATGAAGTTGACATTAAAACTTGAAATGAACATAACTTAACCTTATACTCCTTTTCCCAACCACTGCTATTTGGCTGAAGTTCTAATTCTTCCCTCATTGTTTCAAGAACGAATACTATAATGAAATGCTACTGTTAGTGGGATAAAAGGTAATCTAAACAATCCCTCAAGACTAAAAGGACTTATTGATACATATTTGGTTAAAATAAGTCAGTTTTCATTTTTGATGTCTTCAAAGCCAATCAATAAGTAAAATAGTTTCAATTAAAAACTTTAGCATAAAGAGCGGATGATCGAAAAAAGAAGTAAACCGGCCGTCTCTCATACAATTTATCTTCGTTTTAATTTATGAGTGTTACTTTTTATTTCATTTGACAAAAATTCAAGTTAATTTTTATAAAACTGGTTTACACCTGGTGAAATTGAGGAAAAGTGGGACTCTTCATCCATGTGGTGGCACTGAACTTGAATGTGGTCAATATTTTAGCATCTTCCCTGCAACTACTTTTCTGTAATGTTAAATCCTTAGTTGGTGGCAATGTAGATTCACCTCTAAAATTCGAAGCTTATAAACAGATTACGTCCACAATCTGTTTATGAAAGAGAAACTGTCCCTTTTTTCAGCCGCATACGATTATTTTTGGTATGATGTAACTGGGAAATGAATAAGTTATGTAAATGGCGATTTCAGAAGAGCTTAATGCTTTAAGCCAGTTTGTTACTACACTGTACATATAGTATTTACACAGAGAAACAGAAGATCGTATACTTCTTAAACGGCCTTGTGACTTCCAATCTTATCGTCCTGTTTCATTGGCTGAAGATTTCACACAGCAACCAATCAGATTTCTCAAAGGCAGAGTCATCTGCTTTCCTTTGTGACATATTAAGGAATAATTTTGTTGGCCTACGAAACTGTGTAACATATGCAGTCACATTGAGGTCAAAGCACATTCTCTTCAATGGAATTAAAGGAAACTAATCTCCCTTTTCCCTTTGATTTCTCACTGAGATGTATAGAACTTTATCCTTATATTTCACGGTTCGGCGGAATAGTTTATTAGAATTTGCTTTACCTTGATATTTCCAGTCTCTAGTTGATCCAACTTCCAGTCTAGTCGACTGAATGTCTCCAGTTGATCCATTGATAGGAACATTGGTCGAATATTTGAAGGAATGATCTACTAGAGCACAAATAAGAACAAACCCGATATCATCAATGGCTTTCTTTGCTGGCTTATATTTACATCTCACTTTAGGCTTTAGGCTTATATTCTCTTTATTTTATACATTATTTATTATTACATAATTATTATTACAAAATAATAATTATATCATAATTATTATTACAAAATAATTATTACATTATTTTCACTTTAGGCTTATATTCAGAGTTTTTCCCTCTAAGAATTTGTACAAAAAACTTGTGGCCATTTTTTGAATATCTAGTGGGTTGTCAAGGTTCTATCATTTTGTAATTTAAAGGTCCATGACCCTCTCCTAATTAAAACTCTAAAAAAAAGAATTTGATACTAATAGATACATCAAAGGAATCAATTTTTTATGATAATTTTAAATATTTAAGTTTAATCAAATTTAGTCGTACCCATCAAAAGTTACGAACCTGAGAAAATTTGCCTTATTTTGAAAAATAGGCGGAAACACCCCCTAAAAGTTATAGAATCTTAATGAAAATTACACCATTGCTTTCAGCGTATCAGAGAACCCTACTGTAGAAGTTTCAAGCTCCTATCTACAAAAATGTGGAATTTAGAATTTTTTGCCAGAAGACCGATCACGGGTGCGTTTTTATTTGTTTTCTATTTTTATTTTTTTTCCAGGGGTGATCGTATCGACACAGTGCTGATAGAATGTCGCGAGAGGGCTCGAGAGGGGAAAACGAACAGAAATTATAACGTACATAAGGGGGTTCGTCTCCTCTTTAATACCTCGCTCTTTACGCTAAAGTATTTTTAGTAATTTCAACTATTTATTCTAAGGTCTTTTTGATTCGGAGGTTATTCTTAAAGAATGGGACAAAGTTCAAGCTTTAGTGTAAAGAGCAAGCTATTGACGAGGGGTTGAAACCCCTCATATACGTTATAAAAATACACAAATACAAAAGTTCGCTACGTAAGTTAGTTCGTAAGTTACGCATATTTACTACTAATAAAAATATTTGTAAAAAAAAATAAAACGCTCTAGTTGCCATTTTAAGTAACCAAAAATTTAAGAGCAACTATGTCTCCTCACCCATCCCCTTTTTTTTATCGAAACGTCCGATCAAAACTACGAAAAAGCCATTTAGCCAAAAAAATAATATTCAAATTTTGTTTTAATTATTCGTATACAAAACATGCATTAATTAAAAAAAATTCAGAAATTAAATAGAAAAAAACAAGTTTTTTCAACTGAAAGTAAGGAGCGACATTAAAACTTAAAACGAACAGAAATTATTCAATATATGAAAGGGGTTGTCCCCTCCTCGACGCCTCGCTCTTTATGCTAAAGTTTTGTATTGTTTTAAAGAGTATATTTGTGAGAAAGAGTCAAACCTTTGCACAACGAGCGAGGCGTCGAGTAGGGGACAACCTCTTTCATATACGGAATAATTTCTGTTCGTTTTAAGTTTTACCTTACTATCAGTTGAAAAGCTTGTTTTTTAATTTAATTACATAAAAAAACTATTTTTTTTAGCTGAAAGTAAGGAGCGATTTTAAAACTTAAAACGAACAGAAATTACTCCGTATATGAAATGGGTTGTCCCCCCCGCAATCCCTCACTCTTTACGCTAAAGCTTTTAATTGTTTTAAAAAGCAGAATTGTGGCAAAGAGTCAAACTTTAGCGTAAAGAGCGAGGGATTGCGGAGGGAATAACCCATTTCATATATGGAGTAATTTCTGTTCGTTTTAAGTTTTAATATCGCTCCTTACTTTCAGTTAAAAAAACTAGTTTTTTTATGTAATTTCTGAACGTTTTTGAATTAATGCATGTTTGATTTTGGCTCTCCACACATAAATTATTAAAATGAAATTTGCATATTAATTCCTTTTTTGGCTAAATGGCTTTCTCTTAGTTTTGATCAGACGATTTTGAGAAATAAGGGATGGGGAAGGAGGCCTAGTTGCCATGCAATTTTTTTCGGTTACATAAAAAGGCAACTATAAATTTTAATTTTTAACCAATTTTTTTATTAGTAAAAAATATACGTAACTTAAGAATTAACTTACGTAACAAACTTTTATATTCTTTAATTTGTATTATGTATATGAGGGGTTTGTACCCTCGTTAATACCTCGTTCTTTACACTAAATCGTAAGTTTTGTCCCAATTCTTTAAGAATGACCCCTGAATCAGAAAGGCTGTAGAATAAATAGTTAAAATTACTAAAAATACTATAGCATAAAGAGCGAGGTATTTATCTCCTCCTAAATACCTCACTCTTTATGCTAAAGTATTTTTAGAACCCCTCATATGCGTAATAATCTCTGTTCGTTTTAAGTTTCAATGCTACTCTTTACTTTCAATTGAAAAAACTTTTCTATGTTTATTTTTTCATTGTTTTTTTTTTATAGTAATTTTAGAAAATTCTGCGCCCTTTTCATTGAATTTCTGTTTCCTCATGACATATTTCTCTAAGGAAAGATCCTCCTACATAGCCCCCTCCCCGCAACCCCACCCCCAAAATCAAAAAAAAATCCCCTGAAAACGACTATACACTTGCCAATAACCATTATTATATGTAAATACTGGTCGAAGTTTGTAACTTGCAGCCCCTCCCCCAGGGACTTTGGGGGAGTAAGTCTTTCCCAAAGACATAGTTATTATGGTTTTTGACTATGCGGAACAAAATGGCTATCTCAAAATTTTGATCTGTTGACTTTGGAGAAAAAAATGAGCGTGGGAGGGGGCGTAGATGCCCTCCAATTTTTTTGGTCACTTAAAAAGGGCACTAGAACTTTTCATCTCCGTTAGAATGAGCCCTCTTGCGACATTTTAGGACCGCTTGGTCGATACGATGACCCCTGAAAAAAAAAATAAATTAAAAAAAAAATAAACACGCACCCGTGATTTGTCTTCTGGCAAAAAATGCTCGTAACTTTTGATGACAAAGACTAAATTTGATTAAACTTATATATTTAAAATCAGCATGAAAACCTGATTCTTTTGATGTATATTTTAGCATCAAATTTCCGTTTTTTAGAGTTTCGCTTACTATTGAGCTGGGTCGCTCCTTACTACAGTTCGTTACCACGAACTGTTTGATAAATAATAAGACGTCAGGAATTAATCATGTTCTTAACACAATTAAACTTATCTTTATAAAAGTACCAAAGACATTAAAATAAACATCCCACCCCACCTCCCGTCAGAGACCCATATTAGGTATATTCATGCCTGAAGATCGCAATTTTTTGAGACTTTTATTTAGGGTAGGGACAACTTTCTTCAATACGTTAAACTACGAAAATAAATAAGCGATATAAAGTTGAATTTGACAATATTTTGCTTTTGTGAAAATTCTAAACATTATTTTAGGTTTCCAAAGACAGCCTTTTAAACTGCAAGTGGACAAAGGAGAATCTAGAGTAAAATTTTGGAAGAGGGGTCCAACATGAGAAGGGCACCAATAATTAACCAAATTGATTAGTTTATTTAAAGAAGGGTAAAAGAAGAGAACAAAAGGAAATGAGGGTGCCAGAAAAATTCTTAGGCAGGCCATGGTTCCCTCCCGCCCGCTTCTGGATCCACCCCTGCATGTCGACGTCTTTTTCATTAAAAATTAAATTTATGAGTCTTATTAACTTTTTTAAGATATGTATGATTGTGTAAGTCCACTCAAACAGCTAACAATCAGATACGATTTTCGCTGCCCTTGGTACTCTAAGTATGTTTGAAAGCAAGATTTTAAAGACCTGCGTGACATTGCGAACGGAAATGTATTCTAATCATCTTCTTTTTATAAGAGTTTTATTTGCAAAATAACAAGATACATCTTCAAGATTCACGTATGCATTACTCAATAAAATCAGACATCACAGCGAGCGGCAATATTAAAGGCTCTAAACTTCCCTTAATGTAGTGTAATTTGATATATCATGTCATATTTACAACCTTTTTTATCTCTTGATCCCTATCATACACGCAAGAATTCATGATGAAGTTTATGTTAATGTCTGTTAATACTACATATCATTCGACATAAGTAGGGAATCCTGGCTTAATATTGCGTGCTAAAGGAATACATAGCGGGAGAGAATATAACGAAACCGCCATGCCTGGTCAAAGTTATCAAATTATATTTATTGGATCATTTTTTTTCCTTGCACTTGAAGTATATCAAAGAAACTCGACAAATTCGTTTTGTCCAAACAGTTCGTGGTAACAAGCTAGTAAGGAGCAATGCGGCTCAATAGTAACCGAAACTCTAAAAAACTGGATTTTGATGTCAATAAATATATCAAAAGAATTGGCTTATTATTTTGATTTTAAATATGTAAGATTTAATAAGTTTAAAGTTACGCATCAAAAGCTACGTGCCTGAGAAAATTTGCGTGATTTTCATAAGGGGGGGGGGAGGGTAAATCCCCTAAAAGTCAATGAATCTCAATGTTAATCACGCCATCAGATTCAGCGTATTTGGAAACCCTGTTGTAAAATTTTTAAGCTTCTATCTGCAAAAATATGGAATTTTGTATTTTTTGTCAGAAGAAAGATCACGGATGCGTGTTTATTTGTTGTCTTTTTTGTATGTTTTCCCCAGGCTAATTGTATCGAACCAATAGTCCTAGAATATTGAGAAAGGACTCATTCGGACGAAAAATTAAATTGCTAGTGCCCTTTTTAAGTGACAAACAATATTGAGGGGCAACACCCCCTCCCATCCATCTTTTTCTTACAAGTCATCTGATTAAAATTCTCAGATAGCCAATTTGTTCAGCATAGTTTTAAAGCCCTGTAACTATGTCTTTTAGGATACAATAGCCCCCCAGAGCCCCTGGGGAAAGGTTTTTAAGTCAGGAAATATGCCCATTGTTTACATACAGTATTTCAATTTGGGAACTATATATACATTTTTCGGGGGGGGATTTTCTATGGGGAGGGAAGTTCCTGGGGGTGAACTTTCCGAGTGAAATTTTACACTGGGGGAATTTGCCAAGATTCATATACATTTTTTGTCTTACTATCTCTTTGCCGACATAGTTTTAGATGTTAAGATATTAAGGGGAATTGTTCGGGGGAAATATTTATCGGCCTGGAATCGTCTAGAGTATTTTTCTGTTGGTGGGTGATTTTCTATGGGAGAAATTCTCCATGGGAGAGTTTTCTACAGGATAAGCTCTTCAGAGGAAATTTTCTGCCAGGGCACTTTTCTACTAGGGGGTGGGGGTATTCGCGAGAAAAAATTTTTGATGGAGGGGATATTTTCGGCATAATTTTAATAATAATCAGAAATTAAAGTCTTTTAAATGAAAGCGGGCTAAGAAAAATTCTTCAGCCGGAATCGTCCGCAGGAAATTTTCCAGGGTAATTTTCACCAAGAATGGAATTGTCTGGGGGTATTTTCCGTTTTAGGGGGGGAGGTATTTCATGTGTGAAGAAATTTAAATGGAGGGATTTTCTGTGAGGGTAAGGAATTTTCCATGGAGGGGGAGCTGGATATCCCCGATATCCCGAGAAAGAGTCAAACTTTAGCGTATGGATTGAGACACAGAAGAGGGGACAGCCTCTTTCATATACAGAATAATTTCTGTTCGTTTAAGTTTTAATATTGCTCCTTATTTTCCGTTTAAAAAAAAACTTTTTTTATATTGAATTTCATTTCAGAGTGAGAATTATAAACATGCGCTTCTTTGGGAATAAGAGCTTTGAGCCTAAGCCCCTCCCAAAAAGTCGCTAAGTTTTTACGATTTGTCGCAGGGTTTCTATATTTTAATGTTATTTTCTGAATTTGTCTTCCCTCTCACAAACAATTACCTGCTCACGAGCCTGACTAAAATTAATTTGAAAAAAAAGTTTTTTTTAACTGGAAGTAAAGAGCGACGTTACAACTTAAAACGAACAGAAATTACTCCACATATGAAAGGGGCTGTTCCCTCCTCAATGCCCCACTCTTTGTGTTAAAGTTTGACTCTTTCTCTCAACTCTACTTTTTAGCCTAAAACAGTAAAAACTGTACAAGTTACTGTTTTACAATTCAAGTTTTAAACTAATTTGTTTTTCTCCGCTGTGTCGGTCCATCTTGGCTTACGAAGAGCTCAAACTCGGATAAGATGCAAATTAAACAAGCATCTTAAGTTTTCAGAGAGATTAAAGATATCTTATTGAGGCTTTTATGTCCTGGGTCATTGCAATTGACCTTCTGGAAAAAGAACTTTAATCTATTGAGTGGTGTACAAAAGAGATCCAAGCTAGCTCAGGCACATACGTGGGAATTAATTTTTGGGGGTGCGTAGGTTCACCAAACTCAGGCAAAATAGACAAAATGTATGAAAACAAAAGGGAATAATCGTAAAATCTTGATGTTTTGGGATTTCCTAAGGGGGGTGGCGCTTGAAACCTCTTGTAGAAATGTTCATGGTGCTTGCAGATTTGATAGGCCAACAATAAAAGAAACAATGCACCAAATTAAAAGGGGGCAGAAAATGGGGAAAATCTTACTAAAAAATTATGAAAGATACTATTTGTTCGTACATTAAATCAGTTATTAAATCATTAAATCAATTATAAATTTTTTGAGGCTATAGTGTCAAATGACTAGAAACAATCAAAATAAGTTTCTCAAAAAAAGGGTTTCTGCAAAAATAATTCATAGAACTAGGATTATTATATCAACATTTATTACGAAACCTTTTTTTGATGTAAATTTGACAAGCTTCAAACTCAAAAATTTGATATTTAATAAGCTTCTATATTAGAATAAACTTAAACAGCATAGAAGCCTATAAAAAAATCTTATAAGTTTTTCTTCATCCGATGTACTCTTTTCGATGGACTCTTTTTTGACTCTTTCTCTCAACTCTACTTTTTAAAACAGTATATAACTTTAGCATAAAGAGCGGGGTGTGGAGGAGGGAACAGCCCCTTTCATATACGGAGTAATTTCTGTTCATTTTAAGTTTTAATATTGCTCCTTACTTTCAGTTAAAAAAAACTTGATTTTTTATATTTAATATGTTTAAGAGACCATCAAAAATCTTAAGAAATCTGAATATTTGTCAGAATTTCTGAACGTTTTTGAACTAATGCATGTTTTGATTTTGGCTTTCAGCACATGAATAATTAAGACAAATTTGCATATTAATTCATTTTTATGGCTATATGGCTTTCTTATAGTTTTGATTGGACGATTTTGAGTAAAAAGGAGTGGGGGAGTAGGCCTAGTTACCCTCCAATTTTTTTGATTGTTTCAAAAGGCAACTAGAACTTTTAATTTTTTATGAAAGTTTTTATTAGTAAAAATATACATAACTTACGAATAAACTTACGTAACGAACTTCTATATTCGTATATTTTTATTACGTATATGAGGGAATTTGCCCCCTCGCCAGTGCCTCGCTCTTTGCACTAAAGCTCAAATTTTGTCCCAATTCCTTAAGAATTACCCCTGAATCACAAAGGCCGTAGAATAAATAGTTGAAATTAATAAAATTACGTTAGCGTAAAGAGAGACGCATTAGGAGGAGGTGAACCCCTCATATGCTTATTAGTTTCTTTTCGTTTTAAGTTTTAATGCTGCTCCTTACTTTCAGTTGAAAAAACGTTTTCATATTTATTTTTTCATTGTTCTTTAAAAAAAATGCTGAAAATCCTGCACCTCCTTCATAGAAATTTTCTTCTCCCATTACAAATTCTTCCATGGAAAGTTCCCTCCACATAACCCCCTACCCCCAAACCCTTCCCCCCAACCAAAAAATCCCCCTAAAAGCGTCTGTACACTTCCCAATAATCATTACTATATGTAAACCCTGGTCAAAGTTCGTAACTTGCAGCCCCTTCCACGGGGACTGTGGTGGAGTAAGTCGTCCCCAAAGACATAGTTATTAGGTTTTTCGACTATGCTGAATAAAATGGATATCTCAGAATTTTGATCCGGTGACTCTGAGGGAAAATGAGCGTGAGAGGGGGCCTAGGTGCCTTCCAATTTTTAGGTCACTTGACAAGGGCACTAGAACTTTTAATTTACGTTAGAATGAGCCATCTCATGACATTCTAGGACCACTGGGTCCATACAATCACCACCGGGGAAAAAAGAAAAAAAAACAAATAAACATGCATTCGTGATCTGTCTTGTGGCAAAAGATGCAAAATTCCACATTTTCCTTGATAGGAGCCTGAAACTTCTACTGTATGGTTCTCTGATACGCTGAATCTGATGGTGTGATTTTCGTTAAGATTTAATCACTGTTAAGGGGTGTCTTGCCTATTTTCTAAAATAAGGCAAATTGTCTCAGGCTCGTAAATTTTGATGGATAAGTCTAAACTTAATGAAACATATATATTTCAAATCAGCATTAAAATGCAATTCTTTTGATGTAACTATTGTTATAAAAACTCCGTTTTTTAGAGTGTCGGTTACCATTGAGCATCGCTCCTTACTACAGTTCGTTACCGCGAACTGTTTGATTTATACGAACACGCTAACTAGACCTACACATTCAAAGATTCTTTAAACTTGTATCAAATACCTCAAAAGATTTATCTGAATATTTGACATTATTAGAGCTATATGAGAAAAGTTTGACGCATTTTTTCTAGAATGATTTCATTTGCTTTCAGGAAAAATCCTTTGTATTTCTTGATAGGTGATGTCATGTATTTCAATAGGCTGTTATATCCATTTGAAATCCCATGGCATTTGGTGGAAATCTTTGAAACTAGTCCTGTTTCAGATTCTATTAAGATTCCAGATATGATCATCCTTGTCTGTCAGATAGATTTAGGATGTCATCAAAAGAATTGGAAAACTTTTCTGTTCTTTTGAAAAGTTAATTTTATTCTATGTTTACTTTTAAGCAGTAAAAAAAGACCAAGTAACCTTAAATGCTATCAAGTTGCTGTTGAAATGTGTTTTGTTTTTTGGTGGTGACAAACTTTTCTTTGTGAACTATGTGAACTTTTCTTTGTGAATGCCTTTGAGCATTTTCGTCACATGAGTGAAATAATATCGGGTTTCCTACTTGAAACTACTTATTAAAAATTTGGTCCAGTTGCCTATATGATTAACTGAATTGCAGGTCCCCAATAAACGGCAATGAAACTCTAAAAGTCGGAAAAAAGCTCTAAAAGTCGGAATGTTGACAATAAGCCAAGAATTGGCTTAGCATGCTGACTTCAAATATATAAGTTCTTAAGGTTTAATTTACCCATCAAAGGATACGAGCCTGAGAAACTTTGCCTGATTTTCAAACAAAGGGGGAAATACCCCCTAAAAGTCATAGAATCTTAACATAAATTACACCATCAGATTCAGCGTATCAGAAAACCCAACTATAGAGTTTTCGAGCTCCTATCTGCAAAAATGTGGAATTCTATTTTTTTGCCGGAAGAAAGATCACGGATGCGCGTTTATTTGCGTTTTTTTTCCAAGGGCAATCGTATCGAACCAGTGTTCCTAGAATATTGTGAGGCGGCTCATTTGAAACAAAATTAAAAACTGTAGCGCCGTTTTAAGTGACCAAAAAGATTGGGCTTTAGGCCCCCTCCCCCATCCATATTTTCCGTAAATCGTCCGATCAAAGTTTTTAGATAGCCGTTTTGTTCATCATAGTTGAAAAGCCGCATAACTGTGCCTTTGGATATAACATGACCCCTTCCCTACAGCTCCAGGAAAATGTCTTTATGTTATAAAGTTTGCTCATTGTTTACGCATTGTATTTGTTATTGGAAAGTATGTATATATTTACGGTTTTCTACTGGGAAGTTCTCCAGGGATGAATTTTCTATGGGGAGGGAAATTTTCAGGGGGTGAGCTTATCAGGGGAAATTATACAATGGGGATACTGGCCACAAGTCCCAAAAAATTCTTCTTATATGTCTTGCTTTCAATTTACCGTCTCAATTTTATCCGTGGAGTTGTTTAGTTAAGAGTAATTGTCCGGTGTAAATTTTCACCAGAATTCAATTGTCTAGAGGATATCTTCGTGAGGAGGGGGATTTACTATTTGGTGCAACAATGTTTGCAATGTTGCCAACAAATAATAGGTCTATTTCATCAGTGATGCTGCACTTGTATTTATGCTCATTCTGCCTTTTCTCCCAACGAGATCAAACACTAGATCTGGAATTTTCCATAAAGGGGGAAACCCGAATAACGGGAACAAAAATCAAACTTAGGTTAATATAACGGACATATTTAGGAAGCCAGATACGATTTATATAAGAGAGTCAGGAAATTCAGCATTGGCATGGACTGGTTTTAGATTCTACGACACTACAACATTATAATCCGTCAAAACCTAGTTTTGGAGTGGAGGTTTATTTTAAATTTAATTTGCCGGCTATGATTCTACGTCATTGGATTCAGCCTAGGGCGAATTGTCTTCGAATCCGGAACAGGCAAAAAATATTCGATAAAAAAAAATGATAGTTGGTCCTGATAGGCGGTATGTTTGTCCTCTTTGTAAAGATGAGGATGAAGACTTGGATCATTTTCTTCGGAAATGCCCGGTGCTCTTTGATTTACGGGGAAATTATTTGTATGGGGTTAATTTGATGTTTCCTGGTATTCTGCAAAAAAGTAACCCAATCACGATATTTCGAGTGGGAGTGTATACAGATATATACTTAGGGAGAAGAGAAAGTGTATACGATTAATTTCTTTTGTTGTTAGATTAGGTATTTTCGCGTTGTATTCTCTTTTTGACAATTTTTTTTAACTTGATTTATAAAGCTTTCTATAAAGTTACTTATAGAATTACTCAAAGAATTATAAATTAGATAATAAAATATAATTGTAATTATAAAATATAATAAAGATAAATTTGACAATTTTTTTATTTGAATTATGAAGTAGCTTTCTATAAAGTTGCTTGTATAATTACACAAGGAATTATAAATTTAATAGATAATCATAAAATCTATCTTTTTAGCTAAAAATGAGCATTTTTTTAAAAAAGGCCTGATATCGGAGACGAGCCCCCCTACTATAAAGCGTCTGTACATTTGAGCAGTGTTACCAATTCACGGGAATGTAGGGGGTACAGCCAAGGATGGTTAGTATAGACACTGAAACGTATTTTTCAAACTCAAGGGGCAGAGGGTTTTTCTATATCTTTTTACTAAGACACAGGAAAAGCTGTTTACCAGATGCTAAGGGAGGGAGGCACCTCCCCCTCCAATGACCAATCTTTGGCCTGAAGCTTCTCTTCTTTTCACTGCCTGTGTAGTGTGTACCAGACTTAAGTTTGAATTCTCTAGATTTGCTTGCTGAAACACGTTAAGACATTGAAGCCATTGAACTGTTCCAGGGGCTATAGAATAACTGAGGGACTATAGAGAAACTATAGAGAAGAATAAAGGGACTATAGAGAAACTGGCCTTAGTTAAAATCTTGGAATAAGGATATTCTTGGAAATATTTAGGTTGCAATACAGATGCAAAGAGACTTTGATTAAATAAATGTTTTTTGAATCTACGAAGTTTTGTAACCAAAAGGTGCTAAAATTAGGGTCGAGATTGAATACATACGCGGAAATTTTCTGGATCATTCACTTTATTTTCTAGTTCTACTTTACCGATTGACTGGTCAAATTGGCTGGGTGTCAGAATGCAGTGTAAATGTTTATCAGCTTTTTCATATCAATCTGTCTATAATTAGAATTAACTTTTATTTTTACTTCTTACAATTGTAAAAATTTATACTAACTTCTTTCCATTAATTTTCAGTTAAGGACGAATTGAAAAGCTCTGCAGATCTTTTGGATAAGTAAGTAAGCATTACCTTCTATATTTTTTTTCTTATTAGTATGGTTTCAGGGACGAACGTAGGGGGAGGGGGGTCCAGAAGGCCCCTTTCCTGCTGAAATTCTAATTTTCCCAAATATCTAAGAAATTTTTACTCCAATTATTAAATGACTCTCTTTATTATCCGCCACGCATTAAAAATACCTATGTACGTGCCTGTTTAAAACACCTAATTCTTCTTTCGAATTTTCTCCTGCAATAATGTAAAAAAAAAAAAATGAAAAAAAATTCATCAGTCTTGTAGGCAAAGCTCATACCAAAAACGATATTCTAAAGTTCATAATGAGATTTCTAAAATATAGGAATATTTGGCCTTATAGCTGTTATTATGGTCATATCCAGGAGAGAGGGTTACGGATTTTGAAACCCTCCCACCCCCAAGAAGCTTTTTTTTAAGTTCATTATTTTGTGAAGAATGTTTAATTTCTAAATCTTCGAATTACTTTAAATAACTTTGATATTTAATAAACTACATGATTTCAGTAAATAATAGAAACAAATTCTACAGTTGGGCTTCTTACAGACGATTTCTATTTTTATTCCTTTTTTTTAAAGCTCGAGAAAATCCAACAAACTGGTTATTATTATGATTAGATTGGGCAGGTTTTTTTGGAAACTATGAAATTTTAGCTTCTTAAAAATCATAACACCTCAGTAAGTTATTAAAGCAAAGTTTAAAAATTTACTAGCTTTTCAGAAGAAAACGATTAACTTTTCCAAAATTGGTCGTAGTAATAAAAACGTTAATTAATTTTGGAACCTGGTTTTTCTGCCATTTTGGCAGACTTGGTATAATACATCATTCTAGTACTTGGTATAATACATTCTTACTTGGTATAATACATCATTTCTAGTAGCTTTAAAACTTTTATATCAAACAGTCCGTGGTAACGAACTGTTGTGTTAGGAGCGACCCGGCTCAATAGTAACCGAAGTTGTAAAACGGTACTTTGATACCAATTAAATAAAAAAACAAGTTTTTTAAATGAAAGTAAGGAGCGACATTAATACTTAAAACGAACAGAAATTACTCCGTATATGAAAGGGGCTTTTCCTTCTCAACGCCCCGCTCTTTACGCTAAAGTTTGACTCTTTCTCTTAACTCTACATTTTAAAACAGTAAAAAAACTTTAGCGTAAAGAGCGGGCCGTTTAGAAGGAAAAGCCCCTTTCATATACGGAGTAATTTCTGTTCGTTTTAAGTTTTAATGTCGCTCCTTACTTTCATTTAAAAAACTTGTTTTTTTATTTAATTTCTGAACGTTTTTGAATCAATGCATGTTTTGATTTTGGCTCTCCGCAGAGGAATAATTAAAACGAAATTTGTATATTTATTTTTTTTGGCTAAATGGCTTTCTCATAATTTTGATCGAATGATTTTGAGAAAAAAAGAGCGGGGGAGGAAGCCTAGTTGCCCTCCGATTTTCGGTTAATTAAAAAGGCAACTAGAACTTTTAATTTTTTACGAATCTTTTTATAAGTAAAAGATATACGTAACTTATAAATTTGCTTACGTAAAGAACTTTTGTATTCTTATGTTTTTATTACATATATGAGGGGGTTTGCCCCCTCGTCAGTACCTCGCTCTTTACACTAAAGCTTAAATTTTGTCCCAATTCATTAAGAATGACCCCTGAATCACAAAAGCCGCAGAATAAATAGTTGAAATTACCAGAAATACTTTAGCGTAAAGAGCGAGGTATTAGGAGGAGGTGAGCCCCTCATATGGGTAATAATTTCTGTTCTTTTTAAGTTTTAATGCTGCTGCTTACTTCCAGCTGAAAAAAAAAATTTTCGTTGTTTTTTTTTTTAAGTAATGCTAGTAAATCTTGCGCTCCCTTTATGGAAAATTTCTTCCCCCATGACAAATTCCTCGATGGAAAGTTCCCCCAGCATATCCCCCTCTTCTCAACCCCTGCCTCCAACCAAAAACTCCTCCTGAAAACGCTTGTACACTTCCCAATAACCATTGCTATACGTAAGCACTGGTCAAAGTTTTTAACTTGTAACCCCTCCCACGGGGACTGTGGGGGAGTAAGTTGTCCCCAAAGACATAGTTATAAGGTTTTTCGACTACCTCTTAGTTCGTTTATTTTCCCGTTAGTTTTCACCTGTTTTCGCTTTATAGTTGTGTTATCTCTTAGCAGTTCTTTCGTTTTTTGAGTTAAGGTTGTAGTATATATGTTTTATCGCTCGTATAGTTGTGTTATTTTCAAATTATACTCCATAATAGAGAGGCTCCGAACACCCAGCATTGTATATTAAGCTCTGAATTTGACGTTTTTTTCTAACGTGACCAGATTCGTCCTGCGCCCTGCGCCCTTTTCATTGAATTTTTCTTCCCCCATGACATATTTCTCCAAGGAAAGATCCTCCCACATAGCCTCCTCCCCTCAACACTACCCCCAAAACCAAAAAAAATCCGCCTGAAAACGTCTGTACACTTCCCAATAACCATTATTATATGTAAACACTGGTCGAAGTTTGTAACTTGCAGCCCCTCCCCCAGGGACTGCGGGGGAGTAAGTCATCCCCAAAGACATAGTTATTATGGTTTTCGACTATGTTGAACAAAATGGCTATCTCAAAATTTTGATCCGTTGACTTTGGGGAAAAAATGAGCGTGGGAGGGGGCCTAGATGCCTTCCAATTTTTTTGGTCACTTAAAAAGGGCACTAAAACTTTTCATTTCCGTTAGAATGAGCCCTCTTGCGACATTCTAGGACCACTTGGTCGATACGATGACCCCTGAAAAAAAAGACACAAACAAACAAACAAATAAACACGCACCCGTGATTTGTCTTCTGGCAAAAAATACAAAATTCCGCATTTTTGTAGATAGGAGCTTGAAACTTTTACAGTAGGGTTTTCTGATACGCTGAATCTAATGATGTCATTTCTGTTCAGATCCTGCGACTTTTAGGGGGTGTTTCCCCCTATTTTCCTAAATAAGGCTAATTTTCTCAGGCTCGTAACTTTTGATGGGTAAGACTAAACTTGATGAAACTTATATATTTAAAATCAGCATTAAAATGCAATTCTTTTGATGTAGCTATTGATATCAAAATTCAATTTTTTAGAGTTTTGGTTACTATTGAGCCGGATCGCTCCTTACTACAGTTCGTTACCACGAACTGTTTGATAGTTACATCAAAAGAATCGAATTTTAATGCTGATTTTAAATATATAAGCTTCATCCAGTTTAGTCTTACCCATCAAAAGTTCCGTGCCTGAGAACATTTGCCTTATTTTAGAAAATAGGGAGAAACACCCCCTAAAAGTCATAGAATCTTAAAGTAAATTACACCATCAGATTCAGCGTATCAAAGAACACAACTGTAAAAGTTTCAAGCTACTGTCTACAAAAATGTGGATTTTGTTTCCCCAGAATACAGATCACGGATGTATGTTTATTTGTTTCTTTTTTTTGCTTTTCTTCTCCCAGGGGTAATTGTATCGACCCAGCGGTTCTAGAATGTCGCGAGAGGGCTCATTCTAACTAAAATTAAAAGTTCTAGTGCCCTTTTTAAGTGACCAAAAACTTGGAGGGCACCAAGGTACATTTCCCACGCACATTCCCCCCCACAAAGTCACCGGATCAAAATTTTGAGATAGCTACTCTGTTCAGCTTGGTCTAAAATCTAATGACTATGTCCTTGAGGACGACTTAATTCCCCACATTCCCCAGGGGAGGAGCTGCAAGTTACAAACTTTGAACGTTGTTTACATATAGTATTGGTTATTATGAAGTGTACAGACGTTTTCAGGGGAACTTTTTCGAGTTGGCGTAGGGGTGGGTGGGGGGAGGGTGTTTTGTGAGAAGATCTTTCCCTGGAAGAATTTATCATGAGGGAAGAGAATTTCCATGAAGGGGGCACAGGATTTTCTAGCATTATTTAAAAAAAACAAAGAAAAAATTAAAAAAAATCACCTAGAAGTAAGGAGTTGAATTAAAATTTAAAACAAACGTAAAACATATATATATATATATATATATATATATATATATATATATATATATATATATATATATATATATATATATATATATATATATATATATATATATATATATATATATATATATATATATATATAAAGGGGTTCGTCTCCTCCACAATACCTTGCTCTTTACGCTAAATTATTTTTATTAATTTCAACTATTTATTCTATGGCCTTTGTGATTCAGGGTCATTCTTAAAGACTTGGGATAAAATTCAAGCTTTAGCGTAAAGGCGAAGTATTGACGAGGGGGCAAACCCCCTCATATACGTAATAAAAATACACAAATATAGAAGTTCGTTACGTAAGTTAATTCGTAAGGTATGTATGTTTATTACTAACAAAAATGTTCGTATAAAAAATAAAAAAGATTAGTTGCATTTTTAAGTAACCAAAAATTAAAGGACAACTAGGCCTCCTCCCCCTTTCTCTTATCAAAATCGTCCAATCAAAACTACGAGAAAGCCATTTAGCAGAAAAAAAATTGCTATGCAAATTTTGTTTTAATTATTCATGTGCAGTGAGGTAAAATCTAAACATGCATTAATTCAAAAACATATTGAAATTAAGTAAAAAAAAAAAAGCTTTTTTTAACTGCAAATAAGAAGCGACATTAAAGCTTACAACGAACAGAAATTATTCCGTATATGAAAGGGGTTGTCCCCTCCGCAACGCCTCGCTCTTTACGATAAAGTTTTTGTTGTTTTAAAAGGTAGAGTTGTGAGAGAGTCAAACTTTAGCGTAAAGAGTGGGGCGTTGCGGAGCGGACAACCCCTTTCATATACATAATAATTTCTAAAGACGAGATAATAATCTCGTCTTAATTTTTAAAGTCGCTCCTTACTTGCAGTTAAAAAACAGTTTTTTTATCTAATAATTAATGAGATTGCTGACACTTTATGTAAAAATTTAGTAAAGGTGCAGCTTCGCCAACGAAAAAGAGTTCTAATTTGTCATTTTTTGTAAAATAAAATAAAATTTAATGCCAAAAAAGGTCAAAGGTCATATCAGCAGCTGCGTCAAAACACAATTCATAATTACGCTTTTAGTCTGGTAATAAAATCTTTTCCTTCATTTAAAATCTAAACAAGGCTAAAAACTTTTTAGGAGTTAGAATAACAGCTTTCTGCGTTAATTCAATTCTCTAGAAACTTTCTAAGAGAAATAGAAATCTACAGATGTGAAATGACTACTAAATAGCTATCCAATTATACGGATTTACCGGATAGATTTGAAGTTTAACTTCTTTCTTTGAAATAGAAATATCATAACCTATGCAGTGATATTTGTGTATACTATTGAAAACTTTTGATGGCTTTAGGTGAAGGTAAACTGCCTCATTGCATACAAAGCTCTGACTAAGAGAACCACACCGTTTAGACTTTTTTCTTTGGTGTCACGTAGAAAAGTTTAGGTTAAGCTTTCTTATTCCTTCCAAAGAGCTTAGCTCTACTTTCTAATTTTAATACAAATGAATTGTAGGGAAAAATTATTTGCCTAATATTCTTGGTATCTCTTCCTGCCCTTAGTTTCCGGCTTAGTTACCGTTAGTTGCGATTTGTGATAAACCAAAATTCAAACTATGCATTAAATTTGAAGAAAAGCGTGCAAAAATAATTTTAAAAGGGTAGGTGTGATGCAGAAAAAGCGCAACTACCTTTATCCTATCTTACATAATATCAATTTCAGTCCGTTGGTGTTATTAATATTTTTTTGTTGCTACGGAATAATCATTAAAATTCCAGGAATTGACACAAAATCTCATATAAATAATCATACGACGTAGATATTTTCGAAGGCCACAGTGCCTTTCCATGACTGCCTTTCACCGTAGATTTTTCAGAATTGTATAGAAATGATACCATTTTCACTTTTTGATAGATAGTCTGTCATCCATCCATCCTAGGACAAAACTAAGGTAGATAGTCAGAGAACTAAGAAAAGATCAAGATTTTTGGGTTGACTCATGACTGACAATGTCGACTGGACTTGTATGCAAAAAAGGGGGGGCTGAATTTGCTTGGACTCACTGGCGAACAAGTGACCTAAGCCTCATAGGCTTGCCCGCTTAGAGTCTCAGGCGGACTACCGAGTTTTAGGATTGACGCATGACCGACAAGTTCCCTGAATTCGCGGGCCAATGGAGAGACCTATAGTTTTCCAAGTGTTTTGGTAAACGGTACGGGCAAACGGTGAGAGTAGTTATGACTCTCTTATTGAACAAATACTTATATATTAGCTTTTGGAAAGGTACGCCCGCCTATAGTCTCAGACAGGCTGATTAAATTATATTTATCTTGGTCAAATTTATCTACAGTGCTGCCTTCCATATATCTGCTGGTGACGATCACTGTATATGTCATCGAAATTTTTTATTGATTTCCATTGTCTAGTAAAAGGATTTATTCCTATTTTAAATGTTATCTAAGAATAATCAGTTGTCCAATGTAGTCTATTTCCAATAATTAGCCAGTTAAATGATTATTGACCGTAGAGATTTTTTGGATTACGGACGATTTTGGCAGGATTTTTGCAGGAAAACGCAGATCCATATGGAATTAAGATTTCACAACGTATTGGGAAGATGTGATAAGGAATAAAGTGGATAGCTAATAATTAAAAGATTAAACTGCTTATTTTTATGAGATTTTGTTGGAATTCTTCAAATAATTCTGATTTTTTTTTGCAACTCATAATTGCGACTTTTAAAACATCTTGGCATGCTTTTTTTTCTTGTGAATTAAATGTGTAGTACAAATTACAAAACATGTAGCACAAATTCCGTGAACTGAATGTGCAAATTCAATTGGGTTTTTCTGTGAACTGGTGCATGTGGGAACTAAGGGTTATCTACTTATAATCAATCTTGATAGTTTTTTGGAATTAACTGATTTTTCAGCAGAGTTCATAATGTGCCCTTAAATCTGAAAGCTTAAAGCTAATGTTGGAAATTGTGTATGTGCCAGTCTGTCTGCATGTTTTTGTGTGTATCTGAGTATATCTATATATATATATATATATATATATATATATATATATATATATATATATATATATATATATATATATATATATATATATATATATATATATATATATATATATATATATATATATATATATATATATATATATATATATATATATATATATATATATATATGGGCCTGTGTGTCATTGTATATGTATGAGTGTGACTGTTTGTTTGATTGTAACTGTATATTTTTGTGTCTATAGATATGTTTTGTGTGTTTGTATTTTATGTCTACGTGTGTTAGTGTGCATGTGTGTGTCTTTGTGTGTCAGTATGTGTATCTATTTGCATATGATAGACTCTGTATCTGTATGTGTCTATTTGCGCTTGGGTATGCTAAAACGAAGATCTTATTTCATTTCTTAAGAAAATTACAGAAATAAGTGTAATATCAGCCAATTTCAAAACAGGTAACTCGATTCTGCTTATCCAAAATAGTACCTTGAAATTCGGAGAAATTTATAATTTCAGTGGGGGATCTGGGCCACAAGATCCGTTTGGATCGGTGCAGTGATTTTCTGTTTGGATTTTGTCCTCTGTTTGTTTCTGTGGATTTGCATGTAAACCATTCACATGTAGAGCTTCTATTTACACGTCAAGGAACTGCACCTAACCTACAAAAACAAACTTATAATTGCTTCACTCCGTTTTTTTCCGAATTGGTTGCATTACCAATTTTCATATGAGGTAAATGACAATCTCCGGGATACCGTTTAATCTCCAGCCCTATAGCATATCAAAGGCTTACAGGGAAAAGGGCCAAAACATCCTTTGCTATTAAACAACTTCACCCTTGTTTATAGGTTGTGGAAGCTAAGTAGGGTCCCTTGATTGCAAAGGGAGTATATTCAATTACTAATATTCTAGGATACTAGCCAGGAGACCGGGATCTATGACTCTCAAAACTTGTTAATCGTTTTGGATATGATTGGTTTATTCCAAGTTTAGCTAAACTAAGTTACTGAGTTCCTGTTAACTTTCTCCTGCTCTTAGTTTGCATTTTATGAACTAATTTAGCTGAGAGTCAAGGAAACTTTCGTAAACAATATGTTCGTTATCCCGCATAGTGGAATTTTCTTTATAAAAAGTTTAAAAATAAAATAACTGATAATTCTAATAATTTAATACTTTTGGACACTGAAACTAATAAAATAAATAGAAAAATCCTCCTTTTAAGCAGCTACAGGTATAAATAGGGGGAGTGATTTGGCTAGGAGCCCCCTTCCGTTTTGTAACTCCAAAGAGCTTAACTACGAACCACATCAATTTATTTCCGTTGAACTGAATCAACGTCTGTGGTATACACATCAATATTTCTCGCTCACTGCAGCACCAAGCCACCAAAGACCTACACAGCTGTAAATGCCCCTCCTCCACCCAAGTGTATCTCAAGCTTCAGTTTTACCCTCTCCCATGGAGATCAAATCTCTGTTAAATCATTCGTTAAGACCTCTCCCATAACATTTGGGGACGGCCTGCTTTTCCTTTGGCCCCAGATGAATAGGCAAAAAGTACAATCTTAGCACAATCTATAATCCTCCATCCGTAGAACGTTGCCTAGGCATCTTAACCTTTCAATCAGTATAACCCTACAAATTAGGATTGAGCGTTTTTTTTTATAGCTTAATGTTTGACATACAGTCTGTTAAGAGTACCAAGGACTATTCCGGTTCTATTCTTCTAGAAAACCTTGAACTTTTTTCCCGTTTGGCCCTTTGAGAAATAAAACACTCCGGGTTTTCTCTTATATGTCAAAGTTTATTTAAAAAAAAAATTATAACCATTCTTTATTGTCAAAAACAAATTCAAAGTAACAAGCAATGCCAACAGAATTATTATTAAAACAGATTTCTTTTCTGAAGCGATATTTTTTCTAATATGAATTTTATTCTAGTGGAAAGCTTAATGGTCACATAAAAAATGGTTATGTCAGCGCCAGTTCATCGGTAAGTGGATTTTAATTTTTCTGAGAAAATGAGAGGGTGAGCAGGCAAATGATAAAATATTTCCGGATGAGCAAACAGATTTGGCATAAAATCCCTAGGATATTGCTAAAACTGAAAGTTTACGACTCCCCACAAGTAATCAAAAAGGCCAAGTCTGAATTTTATGACTCCTAATGAGGCTTTTACTGATAGGAGAATTTGTAGCTTTTTCAAAGTTTTTTACGAATATGATTTCAGTTTGACTACTTATGACTACGGTGTTATTATTTGGAATGGTGCCAAAAATGTAGTATTGAATTGCACACGGAAAAATTTACCAAAAAAGGAAAAATATATCAACCACTTTGACGTTCAAACTTTTATAATTTGTTCCTTCGAATAAATACTATTAACTACAAAAATAAAAAATTTACCCGTCATTTAGTTTTTATTTCTGTAGTTTATAATAAACATGAAATAATTTACGACCCCCCTCCTTCCAATTGATGGGAAACCTGACTCTCAGTTTCATTGTCAAATAGTTCATGGTGGTGAACTATAAGTAAAGAGCGATACGGCTGAAAAGTAACTGAAACTGTAAGAAACAGAGTCTTGATAATAATAGGTACATCAAAGTAATCTAACTTTAATGCTTACTCAAAATATAAAAAATCATTAAGATCAATTTTACCCATCAAAAGTTACGAGCCTGAAAAGTTTGCCTAATTCTTATAAAAAAATCCCTAAAAAATCAAGTTATAATACCGAAAATCATACCATCAGGTTCAGAATATCAGAAAACCCTACTGTAGAGGTTTCAAGCTCCTATATATAAAAATGTACTCTAAATAACAAGAAAAGATGCACTTTCTAAAACAGTAATGTAACTTCAATTTTAACTCCCGCTCTAGAACAGATAATTGTCGCTTTTGTTCAAAACCCCTTCAAAGTGAGATTTTAGTAGTGCTGAGATTTAGCTTGTATGTAATTTGGGCCAAAGAAAACTTTAAAACGCATAAAAAACGTGTTTATATTTACTTTTTTACGTTTTTACGATTTGAAAAAAACATTTCGGGCGGGGAGTGGGGGTTCAAACACCCTAACCCCCTTGGATACGGTCTTGCTGATAGCGTGCATCCAAAATTTGATTTAAGCTGGGATTTTTGTCAATAAGCACAATTTAGCATCTTAAGAAAAAGTAGGATTAAGATCTGTTTCTCGAAAAGTTAAGTTTAAAGCTGAGAGATATGTCTCTGTGAATGTTCCGTTTTATAATTTTATTATATTATAATATTATAATATTATAATATATAATATTATTATATTATTATATTATATATATTATATTATATATTTATTTATTATATTATATATTATAATAAATGTTTATTATAAGAGCTAGATGTTGCCAAAGGCTTGTACAAATCGTATCTTAATCAGTCTCTATTTTCTAGCAATCATCTGTCAAATCAAAAGCATCTGACTTGAGGTATTCAGATTTACAGCTCCCCAAGTCGAGTAATAACGGATCCATGCGTTCGAAAGCCGATCAAGTTGCTCATGGTCTGCCGAGCGTGACGGCGATTCCCTCCCCTAAACCTGAAATTATCCACATCACTAATGGATCTATTTCCAACCTTAAAGACAAAGTGGATGTCTGAGAATAATTAGTGAGGCTAATTATGGCCTGATAATGACATTCCTCTGTTTCTATGTGACATCCTTGTTGTGTTTTTTTTTTCTATCTAGTCAAGGAATAACTGAATTTGTGTGCCATTGAAATTGATTTTGTGTTTGTGATCCTGAACTAAAAAGTCTGCAGAAACGTCATGTGATCAAAGAAACAGCTACTTCAGTGAAAAGTAAAATAGTGCAGATAATTTTTTATTTGTTTTGAATTATAGTGCAAGTAATGCTAAAAAAAATGAGAAGAAGTAGGTTTAGAGAGAAAAGGTTTTTGACAGAAAAATGATGGCTTGGGTGCCAAAATTGGGGTTTGCTAAACTAAATAAAAAAAAGAGCTATATACATCCCTTATACCATCGATTAGTTAAATATAAATTTAAGTTAAATCAGAATAATATATTTTGTAGATTTTTTTATAGTTTATGCAAATATGAATTACCTAATAAATATGTGGATGGATAAAATGGAAATCATATGTTGATTAGTTAATCATTTTTAATCAGGTTATCAGTGCTTGTGCATTAGGGCCATCTAATCTACAAATATACACAATGCAATATTCCAAAAACTATACCATTTAAGTTCGTAGTGCTTAATGGTCTGCTTTTATGGCACTACTGGTGTGCCTTAGGTTTTTGGCCACAATTTGGACAATTAGACTAAAAGAACCTTTTATACTCTATGCTGTACACAGAAATTATTGCACTGGACATAACAATTTCCAATGTAAAGCTTCTTTGGGATAATTTTTGTTGTTTTTTCTCATCAAAGTTCTATGGAAAAATAGTGTGCCGCTGTAACGCCACCAAAAATGCTGCTTGGGGTTCCTGATAAATGAAGGTTTTTGGCACCCAAAATAGTGCTTTGGGGGTCTCAGGGGGGAGTGCATCTGGAGGGTGTCAGGTTTGATTGGGTTTGATTTATGGCAAAAGCGTATATTTTGACTGCTTAAGTTGAATAAATGTCATTCTCTTTAAGCCTGTTTACATGATTTTTGTCAAAACTCGACAAATTTATACAAAATCTCTAATAAGATTTTCCAGTGGTCTGAAAATGTAGGTAGGTGAAAATGTAGGTAACTCTAGGTTAGAATTAAAGTTAATTATTCAACTCTTTTAACTAATATTACTAAAACTACTAAATTCAGTATTTTTTACATGAATTAACATCAGCAAAGATGAAATTGGTAAGCTCTGGTTGTCCCAAAATAAAAAAAAATTCAAATCTATATATATAAAAATAAGTTGTTTGTTTGTATGTCTGTCGACTGACGTCATGTTTGTGTGTCGACTGATGTCATGTTTTCGACTGACGTCATTATAAGGATTAAGCTCTATGTCGTCATGAAGTTCTTTGTCGACTGACGTCATGTTTGTCAACTGATGAAATTACAGACCGGGACACCGGGACACAAATGACGACCAGGACACAGGGAATATAAATGACGACCGGGACATTCAAAGAGAAATTACAGACTGGGACACCGGGACACAAATAACGACCGGGACACAGGGAATATAAATGACGACCGAGACACAGGGACACAACTACAACGGGGACGCCGGGGGCACAGGGGGATATATAGATGACGACGGGGACACAGGGAGTTCAAGAGTCGGTAAACCTGACAATCTATTTATATGCACAGACAATGGGACAGCGAAGAATGTTGTATATTCGCAAGTTTTACATAGTTAAAAACATATATATATTTATTTATATTCACAGGTGCGACACAGGGACACCCCAACAGCTAGTAATAAATAAAGTTGCGATTTCAGAATCCCAATAATATTGAATGTACCGTGTATCAGCTGAAGCTTAGGAAAAAAATGTCTTATCATTTATCAGGTCCACAACGACGATTTTCTCCAGAAAGGTATAAAAACACAGTAAAAAAACAACAACAATATTCTCTTGAACTTTAGCTTGGGTAAGATTAAGGCCTGAATTGCTCGAATATCTTCCATGGCTTTTATCTTTTTTTTTTCCAGATTGTAAAAATACCAGTTTTATGTTTTCAAAACCAAATTGCGAGTGACAAACGGCTTCAAGGGAAAAGGGGCCAAACTAAGTAACAGTCCTCCCCCTGGACACGGACCTATTTATCATAGGACTTGTTTACTTTGTTTCTTTTAAGTACATAGCTTTAAAATGTATTGACAATTTGTATTATATATATTTATATAAATATTTGTAAATACATAATGCTTACTGCGTAGTTTTCTTTTCTTATCGCTTTCTTTTATGTGGAAATTTAAATATAAAGAGCTATTGATTGTGATCTCAAGCGTGTAATTTTTATGTGTTATTTTTTTTTTATCACAGTTCGTAATTTTTTTAGGGAAACACTTTGCTTTTACTTTGCAAATAAACGTATTGAAAAAAAATTGACTGGGCATTTAAGACAGGCTATTGTTTGAGCTATTAACCATATTTTGGACCTTCTTCAGAAAAGGTTGTAACCTTGATTACAATCAAACATCGATTCTTTGCCATTATACTTTCTGAATTTATATTCCAAAAGCAGGGGTAGGAAGCATGAAATTAGGTGACATAGAATCTGTTTACTCAGGCAGGAAGGATGGGTAACATAGACAGGGAGTAGGGCTCATGATGAATAAGGAAGCTGCTAATTCTTATTTAGGCTGGGAAGGTATTAATAATAGAATACTAATTGCTCATTTTATGACTAAAAAGTTCAGGGTATCAGTCATAGTAGTATATGCCCCCGTTGAACCAACTGATGGAGATACTAGTGACTCAGATGAGTTTTACTTACAGTTACATGAGCAAATAGACAGGGTACCAGGTAGAAATATGGTGTTTTTGCTAGCAGATTTTAACGCCAAGGTTGGTAGAAATAGGGATAGATGGTATCCTTGTCTAGGTAAATTTGGTGTAGGAAAAGAAAACAGTAATGGCTATAGGCTTTTGCAATTTTGTAGGTATAACAGCCTAGTTATAACCAATATGGTGTTTGGTCACAAAATGGCCCAAAAGTTGACATGGTATTCACGTGATGGTAAGACAGCGAACCTTAACGATTCGTATTTACTGCTAAAAAAAAAAATGTAGTATGCAATAAAAAAAAGAGATACACGAATGTTTACAACACGGCGCGGCGATCGGTTCGAGGAAATTTGCTTCTGGCACACGTCACGTTTGTTAAAGAGCAGAAATTTTATTCGAAAGCAGGGATTTTTGCTATTGAATTTTCTGTTCAAGACTGATTTTTTAAAACACTGATGCGCTTGGGAATCCAAATTTGACTGCATATCGATATGCCACTGCGGTATTTACCATTCCTATACTATTTTGTAATGATAGCAAAAAATAAGAAAAAGCATTGCAATGCGCGATCAAGCAGGTACCAAGAGTGATGGCAAAAATGATTAAAGGTAAAGTTAACCTAAATAATCGGTTTTGTCTTCTGAAAGCCCTTTATGAAATCTTGGTTAGAAAGGCGCATGGAAGAAAAACCCAAGCAGTTCACAAAATACATAATATAAGTATATATGGCTAGGAATGGTAACTATCTTCCAAAAAGTTATGACGTTGTTAGGGTCCAAAATGAGAATTTAAGAGGAATTTTTCGAGAAACAGTTGCATATGAATCTGATGAGTCAAATATTTGGTAATGTAGAAGATGGATGGAGTGATTTCAGCAAAATAGTTTGCAAAGTTCCTAGGGCAGACAGTTAGAAACGCAACTAGGGGTATTAGCAAAAATGCTATAAGATTTTAGAAAAGAGGAGGGGGTTGCACAGAAAGTTTTTGATTGATAAATCCCGAATAAAGAGAAACACGGGAACAAGAGAATACATTAAAGGTAAAATAAGGAGGTGTAAAATGGAGATCATAGATAAAATTGCTCAGGTAATATTGAAGACCACAGTGCCTTTCCATGACCATAAAGGACTGTTCGAATGAGGATAAATCGTTTTATTAGTCAGTGGAAAAATTATACTGGATAGTTCGATCACACACACAGTGATCGTCATCAGCAGAAATACATGTTCTGCTGATTTACCCAATTCGAACTGTTATTTACTATAAAATTGCTCAGGATTTGAAAGATGCAACCAGACGGCATAATAGTAAAATATTGCTTTGGTATATTAAGAAACTAAGAGGAAGTAGTATCTGGAATCGAACCCTGTGAAGTGGTTCGTGGTTATCAAAAGTTATGAGCCGGAGAAAATATGCCTGATTTTCGAAAAAGGGGGGAAATATACCTCAAAATTCAAATAATTTTATTGAAGATCATACTCTCAGATTTAATGTATAAGAGAGCCCTACTGCAGAGGTTCCAAGTCCCAATCTGCAAAAATTTGGAATTTTGTACTTGTTTGTCAGAAGAAAGGTAACGGATGCGTGTTAATTATTTTTTTTTCTTTGTTCTTCCCAGGACTGATCGTAAAGAGTCAATGATGATAGAAGATCGGGAGAGAGCTCATTTGAACAGAAATTAAAAGTCCTAATGCCCTTTTGGTGACCAAGAAAAAATAGAGGGCACACCTAGCTCCCCTGCCACACCTTACCCTTCAAAGTCTATCAGTCAAAATTTTGACATAACCATTTTGTTGAGAACAGTTGAATGTTCCAATAGCCATGTCTTAAGAGATGAAATCACCCCTCATTGAGTCACAACCCCCCGAGGAAGGGCTGCAAGTTATAAAATTTGCCTAAAGTTTACATATAGTATTTGTTACTGGGAAGTACACAGACATTTTTTTGTGGGGGGGATTTGATGAGGGGTCTTTTACTATGAGAATTTCCCATTGGAAAGAAAGTTTCCTGGGGTGAGCTTTCCAGGTGAAATTCTACAAGAGGGAATCTGGCAAAAAATACATCCCCATTTTTGCAGACAGTAGGTTAAAACCTCTACAGTAGGATTTTTTGATACGTTAATTTTGATGATGTGATTTCCATTCAGATTCTATGACTTTTAGAAGTTGGTTCTCTCTTTTTTTCGAAAATCAGGCAAATCCTCAGGCTCGTAGCCGTTAATTGGTAAAACTAAACTTAACGAAGTTTATATATTTGAAATCAGCGTAATACGCCAATTCTTTTGACATTTCGATTGGTATAAAAATTTCGATTGCTATTGCGAGGGGTCGTTCCTTACTTACAGTTCATTAGCACGAACTGTTTGATAACTAAACCTGGGAAAAAAGCAAGCACCCATTTGTGATACTCTTTCTCTAGAAAATAAGAAAACTTCATAGCGACTTCAGGGTGCTTGTATACGTTAAGTCTTTACGCTAAAGTTTGACTCTTTCTCTTAATTATCCGGGGCGTTGATGAAGGAGCAGCCCTTTCATATACGAAGTAATTTCTGTTCGTTTTTTGTTTTAATGTCGCTCCTTACTCCCTGTTAAAAAAAATTGTTTTTTTATTTAATTTCTGAGCGTTTTTGAATCAATGCTTGTTTTGATTTTGGCTCTCCGCAGATGAATAATTAAAACGAAATTTGCATATTTATTTTTTTGCTAATTGGCTTTCTCGTAGTTTTTATCGAGTGATTTTGAGAAAAAAGGAGCGGGGGAGGAGGCCTAGTTGCCCTCCGATTTTTTGGTTACTTAAAAAGGCAACTAGAACTTTTAATTTTTTACGAATGTTTACTAGTAAAAGATATATGTAGCTTACAAATTAGCTTACGTAACGAACTTCTGTATTCTCATGTTTTTATTACATATATGAAGGGATTCACCCCCTCTCTTTACACTAAAGCTTAAATCTTGTCCCAATTTCTTAAGAATGACCCCAGAATCACAAAAGCCGTAGAATAAATAGTTGAAATTACTAAAAATGCTTTAGCGTAAAGAGCGAGGTATTAGGAGGAGGTAAGCCCATCATAGACGTAATAATTCCTGTTTGCTTCAAGTTTTAATGCTTCTCCTTACTTTCAGTTGAAAAAACTTTTTCATATTTATTTTTTCATTTTTTTTTAATAATGCTAGAAAATCCTGCTCTCCCTTCATGAAACTTTTATTCCCCCATGACAAATTCCTCCAAGGAAAATTCCCCCTACATATCTCCCTCTTCTCAACCCCCCCCCCCCCTAAACCTAAAAATCCTCCAGAAAACGTCTGTACTCTTCCAAATAACCACTACTATATGTAAGCACTGGTCAAAGTTTGTAACTTTTGGCCCCTCCCACGGGGACTGTGGGGGGGGGGGGGGGGGTAAGTCGTCCCCAAAGACATAGTTATAAGGTTTTTTTACTACGCTGAATAAAATGGCTATCTCAGAATTTTGATACGGTGACGTTAGGTATATAATTAGCGTGGGAAGGGGTCTAGGTGCCCTCCATTTTTTTGTCACTTAAAAAGGGCACTAGAACTTTTCACTTCCGTTAGAATGAGCCCTCTCGCAAGATTCTCGGACCACTGGATCGATACGATCACCCCTGGAGAAAAAAAAAACGAAAAAAAAAAAAAAAAAAAAAAAACACGCATCCGTGATCTGCCTTCTTGCAAAAAATACAAAATTCCACATTTTTGTAGATAGGAGCTTGGAACTTCTACAATAGGGTTCTCTGATATGCTGAATCGGTGATTTTCGTTAAGATTCTATGGCTTTTAGGGGGTGTTTTCCCCTATTTTTTAAAATAAGGCAAATTTTCTCAGGCTCTTAACTTTTTATGGGTGAGATTATACTTGATGAAACTTATATTTTTTAAATCAGCATTAAAATGCGATTCTTTTGATGTAGCTATTGGTATCAAAATTCCATTTTTTTGAGTTTTGGTTACTATTGAGCCGGGTCGCTCCTTACTACAGTTCGTTATCACGAACTGTTTGATAATGCTAGAATATCCTGCGCTCCCTTCATGGAAATTTTCGTCCCCCATGACAAGTTCCTCGATGGAAATTTCCCCCAACATATCCCCTCTTCTCAACCCCTCCCCCCAACCAAAAAATGCTCCTGAAAATGTATGTACACTTCCCAATAACCATTACTATATGTAAGAACTGGTCAAAGTTTGTAACTTGTAGCCCCTCTCACGCGGACTTTGGGGGAGTAAGTCTTCCTCAAAGACATAGTGATAAGGGTTTTCGACTACGTTGAATAAAATGGCCATCTCAGAATTTTGATCCGTTGACTTTGGGAAAATAATTAGCGTGGGAAGGGGCCTATGTGCTTTCCAATTTTTTGGTCACTTAAAAAGGGCACTAGAACTTTTCACTTCTGTTAGAAAGAGTACTCTCGCAACATTCTAGGACCACTGTATCGATACGATCACCCCTGGGAAAAAAACAAACAAAAAAACAACCCAAACAAATAAACACGAACCCGTGATCTGCCTTCTGGCAAAAAATACAAAATACCACGTTTTTGTAGATAGGAGATTGAAACTCCTACAATAGTTTTCTGATACGCTGAATCTGATGGTGTGATTTTTGTTAAGATTATATGACTTTTAGGGGGTGTTTTCCCCTATTTTCTAAAATAAGGCAAATTTTCTCAGGCTCGTAACTTTTGATGGGTGCGACTAAACTTCATGAAACTCATATATTTAAAATCAGCATGAAACTGTGATTCTTTTGATGTAGCTATTGGTATTAAATTTCCATTTTTTAGAGTATTGGTTACTACTGAGCCGGGTCGCTCCTTACCACAGTTCGTTACCACGAACTGTTTGATTACGAGCTATTTGGTTCAAGGCTCTCTAAAAAGTTAGGAAGGCTATTATTATCTCCTTCAGCCCACATTTCTTACATTCAAGTTCAATGTTCGTCTATAAAAGCTTCAAAATAATATTCAATCATCATTCAATATTTGATATTGATCAATATCGATATTTCAAAATCAATATTCATGAAAAAGTGTAACCCTTCAAATATTACTCAATAAGAGGGGAGCGGATCCTGAAATACTGAAAAGGAATTTTAGGCTCATCATTTACACAGTTTTTAATATAAGCTAGAAAAAACATTTTTATAGGAATATCCCTCCACTTGACTTTAGCAAGGGACCAGAGGAGTAATCTCTCGGGGAAACAAGACATTTTAAACCTGTAGGTATATAGGAAAATGAGCAACATTACCTTTTATATCTTAGCAAAGAAAAATCTCTGCTAATGATTAACTTCCTTGAAAACTTTCTGGTGGCAATCATGACGCCTCCCCATCCCTCCCACTTTTATGCTATTAAGTGCATAAATATTATCTTTCACGTAACAGAGAACGTACACTTCTACAATAATTAGAGAACTGTCAAATCGCAGCAAACGTATAGAAGCTTAGTCTGAAAATATTGCTGAATGAAGAAAGATTTTAGAGTGACTTATATTCCCTCCTCCCACCTAGCCAACATCCATATTTATCTAAAGGCATACCGAGAGTTAGACTTTTGGGTATAGAAACGTACTCTTTTAGACTTCAAGCATATCCCCTCTGTATGTCCAGAAATATTCAACGGCCACACTGGCTGAGGAGTAACTATACACAACTGTTCATAATTTTACCAAGCCTTGAGAAAATTAATTAGTTAAATGTAAAATAATTTAAAATAATAAAATAATTTAATATATCAATCTTTTACTTTGTGTTGACTGCATGTATGTGCGGGAACGAATGCGCTACCGTACTCCATTAAATAAAAAAAACTATTTTTTTTAACTGAAAGTAAGGAGCGACATTAAAACTTAAAACGAACAGAAATTTTCTCGCTCTATACGCTAAAGTTTGACACTTTCTCTCAATTCTACTTTATTAAACAGTAAAAAACTTTAGCGTAAAGATCAAAGCGTTGAGAAGGGAACAGCCCCTTTCATGCACGGAGTAATTTCTGTTCTTTTTAAGTTTTAATGTCGCCCCTTACTTTCAGTTAGAAAAACTAGTTTTTTTATTTAATTTCTGAACGTTTTTGAATTGATGCATGTTTGATTTTGGCTCTCCGAAAATAAATTATTAAAATTAAATTTGCATATTAATTCTTTTTTTTGGCTAAATGTGTTTCTCTTAGTTTTGATCAGACGATTTTGAGTAATAAGGGGTGGAGAAAGAGGCCTAGTTGCCCTCCAATTTTTCGGTTACTTAAAAAGGCAATTAGAACTTTTAATTTTTAACGAAAGTTTTTATTAGTAAACAATAAACGTAACTTAAGAATTAACTTACGTAACAAACTTCTATATTCTTATATTTTTATTATGTATATGAGGGGATTTGTTCCCTCGACAATACCTCGCTCTTTACACTAAAGCTTAAGTTTTGTCCCAATTCTTTGAGAATGACCCCTGAATCAGAAAGGTCGTAGAATAAATAGTTGAAATTACTAAAGATACTATAACATAAAAAGCGAGGTATTTAGGAGGAGAAGAACCCCTCATATGCGTAATAATCTCTGTTCGTTTTACTCCTTCCTTTCGATTTAAAAAACGTTTTCATGTTTATTTTTCATTGTTTTTTATAGTAATGCTAGAAAATCCTGCGCCCTTTTCATTGAATTTTTCTTCCCCCATGACAGATTCCCCCAAGGAAAGATCCTCCATCATAGCCCCCTCCCCTCAACCACCCGCCCAAACAAAAAAAAAACAACTGAAAACGTCCGTACACTTCCCAATAACCATTACTGTATGTAAACAATGGTCAAAGTTTGTAGCTTGCAGCCCCTCCCCCGGGGAATATGGGAGAGTAAGTCATCCCCTAAGACATAGTTATTATGGTTTTGACTATGCTGAACGAAATGGCTATCTCAAAATATTGATCCGTTGACTTTTTGTAAAAAATGAGCGTGGGAGGGGGCCTAGGTGCCCTCTAATTTTTGGGTCAGTTTAAAAGGGCGCTAGAACTTTTCATTTCCGTTACGATGACCCCTGGAAAAAAAAACAACAACAAATAAATACGCACCCGTGATCTGTCTTCTGGCAAAAAATACGAAATTCCACATTTTTGTAGATAGGAGCCTGAAATTTTTTCAATAGGGTTCTCTGATACGTTGAATGCGATGCTGTGATTTTCGTTAAGATTCTATGACTTTTAGGGGGTATCTTCCCCTATTTTCTAAAATAAGGCCTATTTTCTCAGGCTCGTAATTTTTATGACAAAGGCTAAATTTGATGAAACTTATGTTTTTAAAATCAGCACGAAAATCCGATTCTTTTGATGTATCTTTTAGTATCAAAATTCCGTTTTTTAGAGTTTCATTTGCTATTGAGCCGGGTCGCTCCTTACTAGAGTTCGTTACTACGAACTGTTTGATTACTACCTACTACCTCTGAAAGCTTGATAAGTAGTTTGGGATTATTTTAAAGTAATTGGGTGTCTCGGAAAGTCAACTCGATTCCGTTTCAGAAAAAAATGTAAGATTTACTTTTCTTTACAGATGAAGTTCTGAAACCTCTGCAGTATCTTCTACCATACAAAGCAAATTTGTTAAATGTAATATTTATCAAAATTTCTTTTTGGTAGAGTTTCTATTAATATTTAGCACGAGTGTTTCCTTACTTCCGGTTCGTTACCAAAAACTATTTTATTGGAGCGGAAGGGTCTGATTAGGAACGACCAGAAAAAATAGTAAACGTGAAGAACCTAAAGTGGTAAACGGTAAACCCCAAGAGAATACAGATGGTTTTTTTACCTTATATATTTGGACAATTAGATAACTGACTACTTGCACATTGTGCTTATTACATATTTAAATCAAACAGTTCGTGGTAACGAACTGTAGTAAGGAGCGACCCGGCTCAATAGTAAACGAAACTCTAAAAAACGGAATTTTGATGCTAAAAGATATATCAAAAGAATCGGATTTTTATGCTGATTTCAAATATATAAGTTTCATCAAATTTAGTCTTTGTCATCAAAAGTTACGAGCCTGAGAAAATTTGCCTTATTTTAGAAAATAGGGGGTAACACCCCCTAAAAGTCATAGGATCTTAACGAAAATTACACCATCGCATTCAGCGTATCAGAGAACCCTATAGAAAAAATTTCAAGGTCCAATCTACAAAAATGTGGAATTTCGTATTTTTTGCCAGAAGACAAATCACGGGTGAGTGTTTATTTGTTTGTTTTTTTTTCCCCAGGGGTCATCGTACCGACCAAGTGGTCCTAGAGTGTTGCAAGAGGGCTCATTCTAACGGAAATGAAAAGTTCTAGTGCCCTTTTTAAGTGACCAAAAAAATTCGAGGGCACCTAGGCCCCCTCCCACGCTCATTTTTTTCCCAAAGTCAACGGATCAAAATTTTGAGATAGCCATTTTGTTCCGCATAGTCGAAAACCATAAAAACTATGTCTTTGGGGATGACTTACCCCCCACAGTCCCTGGGGGAGGGGCTGCAAGTTACAAACTTTGACCAATGTTTACATACAGTAATGGTTACTGGGAAGTGTACCGACGTTATCAGGGGGATTTTTTTGGTTTGGGTGTGGGGTTCAGGGGAGGGGGCTATATGGGAGGATCTTTCCTTGGAGGAATATTTCATGGGGGAAGAGAAATTCAATGAAAAGGGCGCAGGACTTTCTAGCATTACTATAAAAGAAACAATGAAAATATAAACATGAAAAAGTTTTTTCAATTGAAAGTAAGGAGAAGCACTAAAACTTAAAAAGGAACAGAGATTATTACGCATACGAGGGGTTCTAAAAATACTTTAGCATAAAGAGCGAGGTATTTAGGAGGAGATAAACACTTCACTCTTTATGCTAAAATTTTTTTAAAAAATTTCAACTATTTATTCTACGGCCTTTCTGATTCAGGGGTTATTCTTAAAGAATTGGGATAAAACAAGATTTAGTGTGAAGAGCGAGGTATTAACGAGGGGACCAACCCCCTCATATATATAATCAAAAATATAAGAATATAAAAGTTTGTTACGTAAGTTAATTCTTAAGTTACGTATTTTTTTTTACTAATAAAAATGTTCTTCAAAAATAAAAGATCTAGTTGCCTTTTTAAGTAACCGGAAAATTGGAGGGCAACAAGACCTCCTTCCCCACCCCTTATTTCTCAAAATCGTCTGATTAAAACTAAGAGAAAGCCATCTAGCCAAAAAAAGAATTAATATGCAAATTTCATTTTAATAATTTATGTACGGAGAGCCAAAATCAGACATGCATTAATTAAAAAACTTTCAGAAATTAAATAAAAAAACAAGTTTTTTTAAATGAAAGTAAGGAGCGACATTAAAACTTAAAACGAACAGATATTACTCCGTATATGAAAGGGGCTTTTCCTCCTCGACACCCCGCTCCTTGCGCTAAAGTTTGATTCTTTCTGGCAACCCTACTTTTTAAAACAATAAAAAACTTTAGCGTAAGGAGCGGGGTGTCGAGGAGGAGAAGCCCCTTTCATATACGGAGTAATTTCTGTTCGTTTTAAGTTTTAATGTCGCTCCTTACTTTCATTTAAAAAAACTTGTTTTTTTTATTTAATCATTTGTAGAAAACAACTTTACATAGTAACCATTGAAAAGCTAATCAAACAAAATTCGTTATAAGTTATTTTAAGTTTAAGGCCAGTGCAATTAATTGACTCTTAATTTCATAAAGTCAGATGGATATTCTCTAAAAATAATTATTTGTAGAAAAAATTACAAGAAATGTCTTTTGCCATCATGCACTAAATTAAACAGTTTGTAATAAGGAACTGGTTAATTTAGTACTAACGAAATGTAAGTAAGGAGTGATCATCCTTGATAGTACCCGAAACCCTAAGAAAGATACATCAAAAGAATCAAATTTCTAACGCCGATTTCAAATATATTAGTTTCATCAAGTTTAAGTTTACCTATCAAAAGTTACAAGCCTAAGAAAATTTGCCTTATTTTTGCAAAAAAAATAAAAATACCCCTTAAAAGTCATATAATGTTAATAAAAACCACACCCTCCGATTCAGAGTATCAGAGAACCCTACTGTAGAGGTTTCAAGCTGCAAAATGTGGAATTTTGTGGGGGTTTTCCAGAAGAAAGATAAGGGATGCGTGTTTATTTATTTTCATTTTTTTCTAGGGGTAATCGTTTTGACCCACTGGTCTTAGAATACCTCGAAAAGGCTCATTCAAACGGAAATTAAAAGTTATAGTACCCTTTTTAAGTGACCAAAAAATTGGAGGGCAGCTAGACCCCTTTCCACGCTCATTTTTTTCAGTGTCACCCGACCAACGTTTTGAGATAACCACTTTGTTCAGCATAGTCAAAAAATTTAGTAAATATGTCTTTGAGGATGACTTAATCCCCCAAAATCTCGGGAGAAAGGGCTGTAAGTTATAAACTTTGCCCATTGTTTACATATGGTATTGGTTATTCGGAAGCATACAGACGTTTTCAGGTGGGATTTTTTCTGGTGGGGGGTCGAGCGGGTTACGTTGGAGAATCTGGAGAATCGTTATTTCATTGGCGGTGGGAATTTTCCATAAAGAGGGCGCCAGATCTCCGAGCATTATTTAAAAAACGATCAGAAAATAAATAAAAAAACAAACTTTTTCAACTGAAAGAAAGGAGCAATATTAGAACTTAAAACGAACAAAAATTATTTTTTGTATGAGGGGGTTCACGGCTCGCCACGACCTCGCTATTTACGCTAAAGTTTTTTATGTACTTTTAAAAGAGCTATTTTCTCTAATTAAACGGCCTTTGTGATTCAGAAATAATTCACAAAGAATTGGGACAAAATCTGAACTTTAGCATAAAGAGCAAAGTATTGAGAAGGGGGTGATCCCCCTCATCCACTTAATAATGTATCTTCCTCTTCAGTTTTATCTTACTCCTTGCTTTCAGTCAGAAAAATCTTTTTTTTTTATTTATTCAATATCATACAGGATCTACAATTACGTAAACAAAAGTAGGCACTTTTTGTTTTTTATGCCTATAAAATAAAAAAAAAACAAGTTTTTTTTAACTGAAAGTAAGGAGCGACATTAGAACTTAAAACGAACAGAAATTACTCCGTATATGAAAGGGGCTTTTCCTCCTCAACGCCCCGCTCTTTACGCTAAAGTTTGGCTCTTTCTCTTAACTCTACTTTTTAAAACAATAAAAACTTGTAAAGAGCGGGGCGTTGAGGAGGAAATGCCCCTTTCATATTCGGAGTAATTTCTTTTCGTTTTAAGTTTTAATGGTGCTCCTTACTTTCAGTTAAAAAAAAACTTGTTTTTTCTAATTTAATTAAAAAAACAGGAATGGGATCTTAATTAGTAATAAGATAAATGTTAAAGAGAGAAGGGCAGAACATTTTGAACCATAGTAACCATAATAAAGTTGGAGGGAATGATACTGAACAGAACGGAAAATTTTTCAACAAATTGGAAACCTATGCAGAGGGTTAAAAAATTAAATTTTGGCGATATTTTGATAATCGACCTTTTAAAATATGGTTTTTGCCAAGTTACAGAAAAATTGCAGAAAAACTAAGAAAATAACTTTCGAAAAAGAAGTACTTTGTAATTCTAGGAAAACTTTAATAAATCCTTTTATAAGAAAGATCATTGAGGTATTATCTTGGAATTATTTCGGAATTTCTTGGAATGATTTCTTGGATTTATCTTGATTTTGATGCTTATTGAAAAAAATATGTAAAACATATCAAATTTAATAATAGTTATCAAAAGTTATGAGCCTGAGAAAATTTGACCACTTTTTGAAAAAGGGGGAAGATACCCCCAAAACATCTAGTGATACATATAATCACTTAAAGCTCAGTTCAAATTCTTAAGTTCAGCGTAACTGAGAACTCTATTGCAGAGGTTTAAATCACATATGAACAAAAATGTGGATTTTGCACTTTTCAAGCAGATCGTGGTAAAAAACTCAATAGTAACCAAAACTCTAAAAAACTAAAATTTGATAACAATAAATACATCAAAAGAATTGAATTTTTATGCTGATTTTAAATATATAAGTTTTATCAAGTTTATTCCTACCCATGGAAAGTTCCGAGCTTAAAAAACTTCGCCTTATTTATTAGTAGAAATTTCAAGCTCCTATGTGCCAAAATATGAAAATTTATATTTTTTGCCAGAAGAAAGATCATGGATGCGTGTTTATTTATTATTTTTTTCCAGGGTTGATCGTATCGACCCAGTGGTCCTAGAATGTTGCAAGAGGACTCGTTCGAACGGAAAAGTTCTAGTGCTCTTTTTAAGTGACCAAAAAATTGGAGGGGAGCTATGCCCCCTTCCACGCTCATTTTTCCCGAAATCACCGGATAAAATTTTTTAAGATACCCATTCTGTTCAGTATAGTCGAATAAGCTAATATCCATGTCATTGAGGACGACTTAATCCCCCACAGTCCCCGGGGGGAGGACAGCAAGTTATGAATTTTACCCATTTTTTACATATAGTATTGGTTATTGGGAAGTATACAGACGTTTTCAGGGAGATTTTTTTCTGGAGGAGGGGAGGGGGAGGGGGGATGTCTTACGTCGGAGGATCTTTCCATATAGGACTTTCCATATAGTTACTTGAAGGATATTTTCATAGTGGAAGAGGAGTTCCATGAAGGGGACTTGATTTCCTAGTATTAAAAAAAACAATCAGAAATTAAATAAAAAAACAAGTTTTTCAACTGGAAGTAAGGAGCTACATTAAAACTTAAAACAAACAGAAATTATTTCGTATACGAAAGGGATTGCTTCTTCCTCAACGTCCTGCTCTCTACGCTAAAGTTCTTATTGTTTAAAAACGTAGAGTTGTAAGAAAGAGTCAGACTTTGGCGTAAAGAGCGGGGCCTTGAGGAGGAAAATCCCCTTTCATATACGGAGTAATTTCTGTTCGTTTTAAGTTCTAATGTCGCTCCTTACTTTCAGTTAAAAAAAACTTGTTTTTTTTATTTATTTAATAGGCATAAGAAACAAAAAGTGCCTACTTTTGTTTACGTAATTATAGATCCTGTACGATATTAAATAAGTAAAAAAAATAGATTTTTTTTACTGAAAGGAAGGTATAAGATAAAACTTAAGACGAAGAGAAATTATTAAGTGTATGAGGGGGATCACCCCCTTGTCAATACCTTGCTCTTTATGCTAAAGTATTTTTAGTAATTTCAACAATTTATTCTACGGCCTTTGTGATTCTGGGGTCATTCTTAAGGAATTAGGACAAAATTTAAGCTTTAATGTAAAGAGCGAGATATCGACGAGGGTTGAACCCCCTCATATATGCAATAACAATATACGAATATAGAAGTTCGTTACCTAAGTTAATTCGTAAGTTACGTATATTCCTTACTAATGAAAACATTCGTAAAAAATTAAAAGTTCTAGTTGCCTTTTTTTTTTTTTTAGTAATCAAGTTGGAGGGCAACTAAGCCTGCTCCCTCGCTCCTTTTTTCTTAAAATCTCCCGATTGAAACTATGAGAAAGCCATTTAGCAAAAAAAGTTAATACACAAATTTCGTTTTAATTATTTATGTGCGGAGAGCCAGGATCAAAACATGCATTAATTCAAAAACGTCCAGAAATTAAATTAGAAAAAACAAGTTTTTTAACTGAAAGTAAGGAGCACCATTAAAACTTAAAACGAAAAGAAATTACTCCGAATATGAAAGGGGCATTTCCTCCTCAACGCCCCGCTCTTTACAAGTTTTTATTGTTTTAAAAAGTAGAGTTAAGAGAAAGAGCCAAACTTTAGCGTAAAGAGCGGGGCGTTGAGGAGGAAAAGCCCCTTTCATATACGGAGTAATTTCTGTTCGTTTTAGGTTCTAATGTCGCTCCTTACTTTCAGTTAAAAAAAACTTGTTTTTTTTTATTTTATAGGCATAAAAAACAAAAAGTGCCTACTTTTGTTTACGTAATTGTAGATCCTGTATGATATTGAATAAATAAAAAAAAAGATTTTTCTGACTGAAAGCAAGGAGTAAGATAAAACTTAAGAGGAAGATAAATTATTAAGTGGATGAGGGGGATCACCCCCTTCTCAATACCTTGCTCTTTATGCTAAAGTTCAGATTTTGTCCCAATTCTTTGTGAATTACTTCTGAATCACAAAGGCCGTTTAATTAGAGAAAATAGCTCTTTTAAAAGTACATAAAAAACTTTAGCGTAAATAGCGAGGTCGTGGCGAGCCGTGAACCCCCTCATACAAAAAATAATTTTTGTTCGTTTTAAGTTCTAATATTGCTCCTTTCTTTCAGTTGAAAAAGTTTGTTTTTTATTTATTTTCTGATCGTTTTTTAAATAATGCTCGGAGATCTGGCGCCCTCTTTATGGAAAATTCCCACCGCCAATGAAATAACGATTCTCCAGATTCTCCAACGTAACCCGCTCGACCCCCCACCAGAAAAAATCCCACCTGAAAACGTCTGTATGCTTCCGAATAACCAATACCATATGTAAACAATGGGCAAAGTTTATAACTTACAGCCCTTTCTCCCGAGATTTTGGGGGATTAAGTCATCCTCAAAGACATATTTACTAAATTTTTTGACTATGCTGAACAAAGTGGTTATCTCAAAACGTTGGTCGGGTGACACTGAAAAAAATGAGCGTGGAAAGGGGTCTAGCTGCCCTCCAATTTTTTGGTCACTTAAAAAGGGTACTATAACTTTTAATTTCCGTTTGAATGAGCCTTTTCGAGGTATTCTAAGACCAGTGGGTCAAAACGATTACCCCTAGAAAAAAATGAAAATAAATAAACACGCATCCCTTATCTTTCTTCTGGAAAACCCCCACAAAATTCCACATTTTGTAGCTTGAAACCTCTACAGTAGGGTTCTCTGATACTCTGAATCGGAGGGTGTGGTTTTTATTAACATTATATGACTTTTAAGGGGTATTATTTTTTTTGCAAAAATAAGGCAAATTTTCTTAGGCTTGTAACTTTTGATAGGTAAACTTAAACTTGATGAAACTAATATATTTGAAATCGGCGTTAGAAATTTGATTCTTTTGATGTATCTTTCTTAGGGTTTCGGGTACTATCAAGGATGATCACTCCTTACTTACATTTCGTTAGTACTAAATTAACCAGTTCCTTATTACAAACTGTTTGATTTAGTGCTTGATGGCAAAAGACATTTCTTGTAATTTTTTCTACAAATAATTATTTTTAGAGAATATCCATCTGACTTTATGAAATTAAGAGTCAATTAATTGCACTGGCCTTAAACTTAAAATAACTTATAACGAATTTTGTTTGATTAGCTTTTCAAAGGTTACTATGTAAAGTTGTTTTCTACAAATGATTAAATAAAAAAAACAAGTTTTTTTAAATGAAAGTAAGGAGCCACATTAAAACTTAAAACGAATAAAAATTACTCCGTATATGAAAGGGGCTTCTCCTCCTCGACACCCCGCTCCTTACGCTAAAGTTTTTTATTGTTTTAAAAAGTAGAGTTGCGAGAAAGAATCAAACTTTAGCGCAAGGAGCGGGGTGTCGAGGAGGAAAAGCCCCTTTCATATACGGAGTAATTTCTGTTCGTTTTAAGTTTTAATGTCGCTCCTTACTTTCATTTAAAAAAACTTGTTTTTTTTATTTAATTTCTGAAAGTTTTTTAATTAATGCATGTCTGATTTTGGCTCTCCGTACATAAATTATTAAAATGAAATTTGTATATTAATTCTTTTTTTGGCTAGATGGCTTTCTCTTAGTTTTAATCAGACGATTTTGAGAAATAAGGGGTGGGGAAGGAGGTCTTGTTGCCCTCCAATTTTTCGGTTACTTAAAAAGGCAACTAGATCTTTTATTTTTAAAGAACATTTTTATTAGTAAAAAAAAATACGTAACTTAAGAATTAACTTACGTAACAAACTTTTATATTCTTATATTTTTGATTATATATATGAGGGGGTTGGTCCCCTCGTTAATACCTCGCTCTTCACACTAAATCTTGTTTTATCACAATTCTTTAAGAATGACCCCTGAATCAGAAAGGCCGTAGAATAAATAGTTGAAATTTTTAAAAAAATTTTTAGCATAAAGAGTGAAGTGTTTATCTCCTCCTAAATACCTCGCTCTTTATGCTAAAGTATTTTTAGAACCCCTCGTATGCGTAATAATCTCTGTTCCTTTTTAAGTTTTAGTGCTTCTCCTTACTTTCAATTGAAAAAACTTTTTCATGTTTATATTTTCATTGTTTTTTTTATAGTAATGCTAGAAAGTCCTGCGCCCTTTTCATTGAATTTCTCTTCCCCCATGAAATATTCCTCCAAGGAAAGATCCTCCCATATAGCCCCCTCCCCTGAACCCCACACCCAAACCAAAAAAATCCCCCTGATAACGTCGGTACACTTCCCAGTAACCATTACTGTATGTAAACATTGGTCAAAGTTTGTAACTTGCAGCCCCTCCCCCAGGAACTGTGGGGGGTAAGTCATCCCCAAAGACATAGTTTTTATGGTTTTCGACTATGCGGAACAAAATGGCTATCTCAAAATTTTGATCCGTTGACTTTGGGAAAAAAATGAGCGTGGGAGGGGGCCTAGGTGCCCTCGAATTTTTTTGGTCACTTAAAAAGGGCACTAGAACTTTTCATTTCCGTCAGAATGAGCCCTCTTGCAACACTCTAGGACCACTTGGTCGATACGATGACCCCTGGGAAAAAAAAAAACAAATAAACACGCACCCGTGATTTGTCTTCTGGCAAAAAATACGAAATTCCACATTTTTGTAGATTGGACCTTGAAATTTTTTCTATAGGTTTCTCTGATACGCTGAATGCGATGGTGTAATTTTCGTTAAGATCCTATGACTTTTAGGGGGTGTTACCCCCTATTTTCTAAAATAAGGAAAATTTTTTCAGGCTCGTAACTTTTGATGACAAAGACTAAATTTGATGAAACTTATATATTTGAAATCAGCATAAAAATCTGATTCTTTTGATATATCTTTTAGCATCAAAATTCCGTTTTTTAGAGTTTCGTTTACTATTGAGCCGGGTCGCTCCTTACTACAGTTCGTTACCACGAACTGTTTGATTATATAAAAATAAACAAGTTTTTTTTTCAATTGAAAGTAAGAAGGAACATTAAAACTTAAAACGAAAAAAATGTATTCCGTATGTGAGGGGAGTTACCCTCTCCTCAAAACTAATGTTTCTAATGTTTTTAGTACTTTAAAATAAGGGTCAGATTTTAATCAAACGGCCCTTACATTTTAGAAGTCATTCTTAATGAATTGGAATTAAAGGTCGAACTTCAGCGTAAAGAGTAGGGTATTAAGGAGGGGACAGCTCCCCTCAAATACGAAATAATTTCTGTTTGTTTTAAGGTTTAATATTGCTCCTTACTTTCAGTAAGAAAAACTTGTTTTTTATTTAATTTGAATCGTTTTCCAAAAATACCGGGGAATCCGCATCCAACCCTTGGAAAATCCCCCCCACGAAAGATTTCTAACTTGAAAGTTCCTCCCAAGTGAACTCGTTCTCCCTGGAAATTACCCCCGGACAATTCCATCTTCGCTGCAAATTGTCCTCAGAATTTTTTTTGCGAATGATTCTGCTTGAAAAATACTCCATTTGAATAAAAAAGACTTAAGGAAAAAAAAATAGCGTAGTTTTTCAAAAAAATACTCAATAGTTTCAGTTGAAAAAAATATGTTTTTATTTAATTCCTGATCGTTTTTCCGGTCATGAGGGATTCCCCATGTGGAAAAAGTTTTCGCAGTAGTTCCCCCCCCCCCAATTAAGGGCTTCACCTGGTGGTAATTCCCCCATGGAAAGTTTATCCCCTGTAAAACCCTCATTCGTAAAATTCCGCAAGTGAATTCGACCTCAACTGAAAATTTCCCCCGAAAGATTTTCCCAGAGCATCCCCATATGTAAAATGGAGTCGCCGACGCAAAAGTGAGAAAAATAAAACGAGCTTAGTATAAGAATTCTGGTGAAAAAATGTCACGGACACGTGTTTATTCACTGTTTTTCTCAAGAAGTGATTGTATTGACCCAATGGTCCTAGAATATAGAGAGAGGGCTCATTCAAACGGAAATTAAAAGTCTTAGTACCCTTTTTAAGCAGTCAAAAAGAGTGAAGGCAACTAGGTCCCCTCCCCTCCCCCCACTTTTCCCCCAAAAATCGTCCGATCAAAGTTTTGAGATAGCCATTTTGTTCATTAGAGTTGAAAGGTCCAATATACCTATCGATACAGCATGACCCCCCCCTTACTCCCTGGAGAAAGGTCTTTAAGCTATTAAATTTGCCCATTGTTTACACATAGTATTTGCTATTGGGAAGCGTGCATACATTTTAGGGTGGGGAGGGGGGCAAATTTTCTACTGGGGGCTTTTCAACGGGGCAATTTTCATGGGGAGGGAAATTTATAGGGGTTGAACTTGTCAGGGGAAATTATTTAGTGAGAATTCATATACAAGATTCATTTTAAATGTCTCTTTTTCTCTTTTCCGTCTCAATTCCACGCGTGGAGTTATTAAGGGTAATTGTACTGGGTATATTTTCACCGGGATTGATTTGTCTAGAGGATATTTCCATGGGAAGTATTTCTTCGTGGATGTGGGGCCAGTCATGGGACTATTTGAAAAAAATCAGGAATTAAATAAAAAAAAACATGTTTTATCAACTGAAAGTAAGGAGAAATGTTAAGACTTAAAACGAACAGAAATTATTACGTATATGAAAGGGTTGCCATCTCCTCATCACCTCTCTCTTTACACTAAAGTTTGATTTTGTCCCCATTCTTCAAGAGCGACTCCTGAAACGCAAGGGTCGTTTAATTAGAACAATAAGAAGCTTTTTTAAAAGTACTAAAACACATTAGCGTAAAGAGTGAGGTGTTGAGGAGAAGGCAACTGCCTTCATGAATGTAATAATTTCTGGTTGTTTTATGATTTAATGCTGCTCCTTACTTTCAGTTGGAATTTTTTTTTTTTTTTTTTTTTTTTTTTTTTATTAACATCAAACCAGCAGCTCAGTAAAACCAGTAAACTGGTTTTACTGGTTTACTGGTTTTACTGGTTACGTAAAATCAGTAATCTCATAAAACCGCATGTTCAGATTATCAAACCAGTAGCCGTAGATTACTAAAGCTTGAAGGAATTAAATAAAAAAAACAAGTTTTTTCAACTGAAAGTAAGGAGTGACATCAAAACTTAAAACGCACAGAAATTACTTCGTATATGAAAGAGGCTGCTTCCTCATCAACGCCCCGCTCTTTACGCTAAAGTTTGACTCTTTCTCTCAATTCTTCTTTCTAAAACAGTAAAAAACTTTAGCGTAAAGAGCGGGGCGTTGATGAGGAAGCAGCATCTTTCATATACGAAGTAATTTCTGTGTGTTTTAAGTTTTGATGTCACTCCTTACTTTCAGTTGAAAAAACTTGTTTTTTTTTATTTAATTTCTGAACGTTTTTGAATCAATGCATGTTTTGATTTTGGCTCTCCGCAGAGGAATAATCAAAACAAAATTTGCATATTTTTTTTTTGGCTCAATGGCTTTCTCATAATTTTGATCGAATGATTTTGAGAAAAAAAGAGCGGGGGATGAAGCCTAGTTGCCCCCCGATTTTTTGGTTAATTAAAAAGGCAACTAGAACTTTTAATTTTTTACGAATCTTTTTATTGGTAAAAGATTTACGTAACTTATAAATTAGCTTACGTAAAGAACTTTTGTATTCTCATGTTTTTATTACATATATGAGGGGATTCGCCCCATCGTCAGTACCTCGCTCTTTACACTAAAGCTTAAATTTTATCCCAATTCATTAAGAATGACCCCCTGAATCACAAAAGCCGTAGAATAAGTAGTTGAAATTACCGAAAATACTTTAGCGTAAAGAGCGAGGTATTAGAAGGAGGTTAGCCCCTCATATGGGTAATAATTTCTGTTTGTTTTAAGTTTTATTGCTGTTCCTTACTTCCAGCTGAAAAAGCTTTTTCACTTTTATTTTTTAATTGTTTTTTTTTTAAATAATGCTAGTAAATCCTGCTCTTCCTTCATGGAAATTTTCTTCTCCCATTACAAATTATCGAAGGAAACTTCCCCCAGCATATCCCCCTCTTCTCAACCCCTCCCCCAAACCAAAAAAATCCTCCTGAAAACGCCTGTATACTTCCCAATAACCATTACTATATGTAAGCACAGGTCAAAGTTTGTAACTTGTTGCCCCTCCCACGGGGACTGTGGGGGAGTAAGTCGTCCCCAAAGACATAGTTATAAGGTTTTTCGACTACGTTGAATAAAATGGCTATCTCAGAATTTTGATCCGTTGACTTTGGGAAAATAATTAGCGTGGGAGGGGGCCTAGGTGCCCTCCAATTTTTTTGGTCACTTAAAAAGGGCACAAGAACTTTTCATTTCCGTTATAATGAGCCCTCTTGCAACATTCTAGGACAACTGGGTCGATACGATCACCCCTGGGAAAAAAAAAAATAAAACAAAAAAACAAATAAACACGCATCCGTGATCTGCCTTCTGGCAAAAAATGCAAAATTCCACATTTTTGTAGATAGGAGCTCGAAACTTCTACAGTAGGGTTCTCTGATACGCTGAATCTGATGGTGTGATTTTCGTGAAGATTCTATGACTTTTAGGGGGCGTTTCCCCCTATTTTCTAAAATAACGCAAATTTTCTCAGGCTCGTAACTTTTGATGGGTAAGACTAAACTTGATGAAACTTATATATTTAAAACCAGCATTAAAATGCGATTCTTTTGATGTAGCTATTGGTATCAAAATTCCATTTTTTAGAGTTTTGGTTACTATTGAGCCGGGTCGCTCCTTACTACAGTTCGTTACCACGAACTGTTTGAAACTCATGTCCTTAAGTAACACAATAGATAATACTATAACAAAATGTTGCATTATAGCATTTTGACCGTTACGCAACATAGTTTTGATAAAATTTACATGTTAGCCAGCGAAAAAACTTTGTCGCAGTTATGACTTCTGCGAAGAATATGCAAATATACAACCAGTGAATAAAGCCCACTTGAACAATCTTTCTAACTTGAAAACTCACTTTGACTCGGTCTTGACATCATGTGGAACATCAAATTGTGCATGAAGCATATATTAGTAGATAGTCACTTTACCACGCAACTAAAAGGAAAGAAAGAAAATAAAGTTATTACCCTTTCTTTGTTTCCATTTCCTTGACAGGAACCACAATTCATTTATCCCCAACATGCCGAGGGAAAAAAAGGGAGAGAAAAAAGATTAACATTTATAATGGAAAACACCTTGGATTTGCCTTTTGTACTCCATTTGGAGTTACTGAAACCCTAAATTTCCCTTTGTATCTTATAAAGTAATTTATAAAAAACTGTAGAAAAAGGCTTCAGAAGGGAAACACAATTGCAATCAGCTTTAAATCACAAGCAACGACAAATTTATCATCAAAGTAAAATCGAACCATTTAAAGTGTACTTTTCATATTTTTTTTTGCCACGTATTTCAAATCCGAGCATGAGGCAATAAAAAAAATGTCACTGATAAAGTTAGTTAAAAATTGAAGTGAAATGTGTTGACTATGGATCAAACAGTTCATGGTAATGAACTGTAAGTAAGGAGCGACACGATTCAATAGCAACTGCAAATCTAAAAACGGATTATTCATAAATGTATAAAAAGAATCAGATTATTGTGCTAACTCCAAATATATAAGATTCGTTAAGATTAGTGTTACACATAAAAGGATACGAGCCTTAGAAAATTTGCCTGATTTTCGAAAGAGGGGAAAAATACCTCCTGAAAGTCAAAAATCTTGTCAAAAAAAAGTCGGAAAATCACACCACGATATTTAAAGTATCTGAAAACCCTACTATAGAGGTTTCAAAATCCTATATGCAAAAATATGGAATCTCCTATTTGTTTTGGCAAACCGTTCGTGGTAACGAACTGTAGTAAGGAGCAACCCGGCTCAATGGTGACCGAAACTCTAAAAAGCAGAATTTTGATACCAATATCAAACAGTTCGTGATAACGAATTGCAGTAAGGAGCAACCCGGCTCAATAGTAACCAAAACTCAAAAAAAAGAATTTTTATACCAATAGCTACACCAAAAGAATCGAATTTTAATGCTGATTTTAAATATACAAGTTTTATCAAGTTTAGTCTTACCGATAAAAAGTTAAGCCTGATAAAGTTTGCCTTATTTTAGAAAATAGGGGGAAACAACCCCTAAAAGTCATAGAATATTAACAAAAATCACACCATCACATTCAGCGTATCAGAGAACCCTGTTGTAAAAGTTTCAAGCTCCTATCTACAAAAATGTGGAATTTTGTTTTTTATGCCAGAAGGCAGATCCTGGATGCGTGTTTATTTTATTTTTTTTTTTTCCAGGGGTGATCGTATCGACCCTGTGGTCCTAGAATCTTGTGAGAGGGCTCATTCTAATGGAAATGAAAAGTTCTAGTGCCCTTTTTAAGTGACCAAAAAAATTGGAGGGCACCTAGGCCCCCTCCCACGCTAATTATTTTCCCAAAATCACTGGGTAAAAATTCTTAGATAAACCATTTTATTCAGCGTAGTCAAAAAACCTTATAACTATGTCTTTGGGGACGACTTACTCCCCCACATTCCCCTGGGAGGAGCTACAAGTTACACACTTTGACCAGTACTTACATATAGTAATGGTTATTTGAAAGTGCACAGATGTTTTCAGAGGATTTTTAGATTGGGGGGTTGAGAAGAGGGGGTTATGCTGGGGGTACTTTCCTTGGAGGGATTTGTCATGGGGGAAGAAAATTTTCATGAAGGGACCGCAGGATTTTCTAGCATTATTTATAAAAAAACAATGAAAAAATAAATATGAAAAAGTTTTTTTCAACTGAAAGTAAGGAGAAGCATTAAAACATGAAACGAACAGAAATTACTATTATATGATAGAATCTGCTACCTCATCAACGTCCCGCTCTTTACGCTATTTTGTTTTTACTCTTTTAAAAAGTAGAGTTAAAAGAAAGAGTCAAATTTTAGCGTAAAGATCGGGGCGTTGATGAGGAAGCAGCCCCTTTCATATACGAAGTAATTTCTGTTCGTTTTAAGTTTTAATGCCACCCCTTACTTTCCGTTAAAAAAACTTGTCTTTTTTATTTAATATACATCAAAAGAATCAAATCCTTATGCTAATTCTGAATATATAAGTTTCATTAAGTTTAGATTTACCCATCAAAAGTTAAGATCCGAGAAAATTTGCTTTATTTTCGAAAAAAGGGGGAAACACTCCCTAAAAGTCGTAAAATCTTGATGAAAATAACACCATCAGATTTATCGTATCAGAGAACCTTGCTGTTGAGGTTTCAAGCTGGAATATGCAAAACTGTTGAATCTTAAGAACTACTGGGAGAACAGGAAGCTGTTTTAAAAGTCCTTAAAACCTTAGGGTGAACAGCAGGATATTTAGGGGGCGGAAACGTTTTCATAGACGGAAAAATTTCTTTTTCATTTTGAGTTTTAACGTCGGCCCAAATATTCAGTTGAAGAATGTTTTTATCTATTTATTTTTTTAAGATTATTTTTAAGTTTTTTTTTTAAGATAAATTGAAGAAAAGGCTGAATGGAAGTGACTGAAATAAAGGCAGCTAAGCTAAGCAGCCCGAAAGTACCTTTGATTTGCGGAAAGGTACTGTGAGGAAAATCTTAGAAAATGACTGTTATAGCCTATGATAACTTTAATGATATATTTGTGATATATCTACAATAGCTTAAAAAAGACAAATTGAAAGAATTTAAAATCACTAACAAAGTGTAAATTAAGGGGTTTCAATACTTAAAAAGATCAGCCATATCTCATCCATTATAAACTTTTTTAGTTTATGTAGACGAACTACTTAGAATAATAGGACGGTCTTGCCAAAATTTGTAGAGCTTGGATAAGAGATCCGAATAAATGTAAAAAAAACTAAAAACCAAAACCTACCGAAATCTTTGGAAAATCGTGTAACTTCTCCCGTTTTTGTAAGAATAGACATATTCAAGCTTAATGAAACTTATATGATTGAAAATTCCGAATTGTATTTTTTCGATTGAAAGCAGTGGAGTTTTCTCTTCAAAGTTAAAGAAAGGACAATCCACAAAAGTAAGCGTAACTACTTAAAAAACATTAAAAATCAACTCAGAAGAAGAAAAATTTCAGTAATTGGACAGCTTTGGGAGTTTCCCATCGTGCTGCCTTTCTTGATCAAAAATTGATTAGACTGCACTTCGCTTAACCATTTTCTGAGAAAGATAATTTATTTAAAAAACATAAACCAACACAAAAAAAGAAAATTCGCTAAAAAGTCTTATGACTTGTGCGGCCATTCTCGAAACTACAAAACAAAGTCACTCATCAATGGATTCCTCTAAAAAACAAACAAAAAGAAAAACAAAAAAGAAGAAACAAAAATCAATGCTTGAGACCCTGTACTGTGCTAGTCTAATATACCTATGCTATTCTGTACTAGTCCCCAACTCTATCTATATATGCGGAAAAAGAAAAAAAAAACATAAATCATAAATGCCAAAACAATGGTCCCTAAGCAACCTACGAAATGTCGACCTATCATTCTCTTGAACTATATCGTAAGGCTGGGGCTCCCATTTAGAAGGAAGAACATAGCGAATCGAAATTGCCGACCTAGTATACCTTTTGGTTTTCCAGTTAATGACAAATTCCTTGTTTCATATTCAGCCTGACCTCACTCACACACACTAATTAAACAATCAGGTGCATTTTTATGCAATATATCGAACTTAAAAAGAACCTAATATAATTCGAACTTAAAAATAAAATTCAAAAAGACCTGAAGCTGGTAAAATGTTATTTTTTTTCATTACTATCTCTTACTGAAGTACGATCATCACAATTGATAAGAACCCGAATCGCCAAATTTTTGGACGTAATGACTTCAAATGTGTTTGAAAAGTACATGACAATAATGATGACGAAACAACAAGAAATCAAATAAAGGTGGACAATAGAAAAATATATCAATCGGAGTATATTTACAGGGATAAACTATTTCAACTTTCTCGGAATCCCTACATTCGAGTAATTTTAAGTGATATACGTTGTATGTACTTTAAGAAACTAAGAGTCTCACCCACTATTGCACCAATATATACTCACAGACATTAGTAAAAGATTAAACAAAAAAAAAACAAGTTTTTTTAAATGAAAGTAAGGAGCGACATTAAAACTTAAAACGAACAGAAAATACTCCGTATATGAAAGGGGCTTTTCGTCCTCGATGCCTCGCTCTTTACGCTAAAGTTTGACTCTTTCTCTTAACTCGACTTGTTAAAAATTTAAAAAAGAAAAAGTTTTCCTTGTTTAATTTCTGGACGTTTTTAAATTCATGCATTTTTTTTATCTTGGCTCTCCGCGCATAAATAATTAAAACGAAATTTGTATATTAATTTTTTTTGGCTAAATGGGTTTTTCATAGTTATAATTGGAAGATTTTGAGAAGAAAAGGAGCGAGAGAGGAAGCCTAGTTGCCCTCCAATTTTTTGACTACATAAAAAGGCAACTATAACTTTTAATTTTTTACTAACGTTTTCGTAAGTAAAAAATATACGTAACTTACGAATTAACTTACATAGCGAACTTCTATATTCGTATGTTTTATTGCGTATATGAGTGGGCTAACGCCTCGTCGATACCTCGCTCTTTAAACTAAAGGTTAAATTTTGTCCCAATTCCTTAAGAATGACCCCTGAATCACAAAGGCCGGAGAATAAATAGTTGAAATTATTAAAAATACTTTAGCGTAAAGAGCGAAGTATTACGAGGAGGTAAACCCCTCGTATGCGTAATAATTTTTGTTCGTTTTAAGTATTAATGCTGCTCCTCAGTTTCAGTAGAAAAAACTTTTCATATTTATTTTTTCATTGTTTTTTTAAATAATGCTAGAAAATCCTGCGCCCCCTCTATTAAAAGTCTCTCCCCCCATGAGAAATTCCTCCATGGAAAGATCCTCCCACGTAACCCCCCCCTCAACTCTCCACCAACCAAAAAATTCCCCCTGAACACGTCTGTACACTTCCCAGTAACCGTTACTATATGTAAACACAGGTCAAAGTTAGTAACTTGCAGCCCCTCCCACGGGGACTGCGGGGGGGGGGGGGGTAAGTCGTCCCCAAAGACATAGTTACTAGGTTTTTCGACTATGGTGAATAAAATGGCTATCTCAGAATTTTGATCTGGTGACTTTGGGGGAAAATGAGCGTGGGAGGGGGCCTAGGTGCCCTAAAATTCTTTGATCACTTAAAAAGGGCACTAGAACTTTTGATTTCCGTTAGAATGGGCCCTTTCGCGACATTCTAGGACCACTGAGTCGATACGATCACCCCTGGGGGAAAAATATAACAAAAAAAAAACAAATGCATCCGTGATTTGTCTTCTGGCAAAAAATGCGAAATTCCAAATTTTGTCGATAAGGGCTTGAAACTTCTACAATAAGGTTTTCTGATGCGCTGAATCTGATGGTGACTAATCTTGATGAAATTTATATATTTAAAATCAGTATTAAAATGCGATTCTTTTGATGTAACTATTGGCATCAAAATTCCATATTTTAGAGTTTTGGTTACTATTGAGCTGGGTCGCTCCTTACTACAGTTCGTTACCACGAACTGTTTGATGGAACGTTTTATTGATTTTGAGCTAACTTCTCGTTAACTTTTTGAACTGTTGGATACATTTTGGGTTTCCTATCAAGTTTTACTAAAATCGCTTTAGTTCATCATGGTGCTGGGAAAATTAACTAATTGGTCCTTTTTCATTGAGAACGGTCAGCTGACTTCGAAATACGCAAAATAATTCTTATGGTTTTGAATTTCCTTAGAACATTTAAGGTTTATTTATTTTCCGCCTCTAATTGACATTTATCGCAGTAAGCTAGCGAGAAGCATATCACCGAAGAAACTATCCAAATTGAAGTAAAAAAATTCAAACAATTTATAGGATGGTATTTACTGGAAGAATTAAATAAAAAAACAAGTTTTTCAACTGAAAGTAAGAGCAACATTAAAACTTAAGACGAACAGAAATTATTACGGAGATGAGGGAGTTGGTCCCTCCTCAGTACCTCAATCCTTACGCTAAAGTTTTTAATTTTTGTTCCAATTATTCAATAATGACTCCTTATACATGTGGACCGTTTAATTAGAATAATAAGCTTTTTACAAAAAAAAAACAATTTAGCGTAAAGAACGAGGTACTGAAGAGGGGGCAACCCCTCATATACTTAATAATTTCTGTTCGTTTCAAGTTTTAATGTTGCTCCCTACTTCCAGTTGAGCCACATCGTTCCTTACTTACAGTTCGTTACCACGAAGTGACTGAACGAAAGTACTTAAAGAAAGAGTAAGAGAGAATAAAGGACTAGGAGAATAACGTCTACTTACCTTTTGTTCTTAATTTGAAGTTTTTGAGAAGGCTAAACCTCCTTTGTATATAGTAAGATCTAGAAAATGATTAAAAAAGAAATAAATACTGTTTTAACAAATTTAAAATTGCTACATAAAACAAATAAATCGTCAACAATAGGCTATTTAAAGTATACCGTTTGTTTTTTGGTTTCTGTTGCTCATGTAATGTAGCAGTTGGCTATGTTAAAATGAGCTATTGTAATTGTCCTGAACAGTAGGCCAGTGTGAAGAGCATAGCTGATGAAAATACTGAAATACAATAGAGAATTAAGCAACCATGCAAAAAGGATGGAATGAATGGAATGAATTAAAGAGGCCGAAACATAGAGTTGAATGTATCTGAATGGAACTAGTAAATCATACTACTTCGATATTTGTTCCAACTAGGATATATGAAATGGACGAATTAAATGAAAACATAGGAAAATGTCGACAAATTTTGGCCATCCAGGGGTCTGGGCCACAAGGTCCCTTGTGCACTTTCCCGACACTTAAATTATTTTTTTACGCTTGATAGGAACCAAGTGGAAAGAAGAGAGTGGGTATACTTTATACTTCAAGGTTCATTGATGCTTTTTAGTCTGCCAATTATGTTAGCCCATGGATTTAGATCCACCGGCTCGTACAGTTCAATTTGTTAATTTACTGAAGAAGCATTATGCTTTTTTTCTATTAGCTTTTTACATTTTCACCAATTTAGCTTTTTAAGATTTTTAGTAAGCTATGAATTAAAAATTTTTATATAGAAAATAAGAATATTAGTGCCACCCTCAAAAGTAAAATTTTTTTACTTGCCTAGTCGAAAGTTATCAAACAGTTCGTGGTAACGAACTGTAGTAAGGAGCGACCCAGCTCAATAGTAACCGAAACTCTTAGAAATGGAATTTTGATACCAATAATTATGTCAAAAGAATCGCACTTTAATGCTGATTTTAAATATATAGGTTTTATCAAGATCAGTTACCTATCAAAAGTTACGAGCCTGAGAAAATTTGCCTCATTTTAGAAAATAGGGGGAAACACCCCCTAAAAGACATACAATCTTAACGAAGATCACACCATCAGATTCAGCGTATCAGAGAACCTTATTTTAGAAGTTTCAAGCTCCTATCTACAATTAAATAAAAAAACAAAGTTTTTTAAATGAGAGTAAGGAGCAACATTAAAACTTAAAACGAACAGAAATTACTTCGAATATGAAAGGGGCTTTTCCTCCTCAACGTCCCGCTCTTTATGCTAAAGTTTGGCTCATTCTCTTAACTCTATTTTTAAAACAGTAAGAAACTTTAGCGTAAAGAGCGGGGCGTTGGGGAGGAAAAGCCCCTTTCATATACGAAGTAATTTCTGTTAGTTTTAAGTTTTAATGTTGCTCCTTAATTTCATTTAAAAAACCTTGTTTTTTTTATTTAATTTCTGGATGTTTTTGAATTAATGCATGTTTTGATCTTGGCTCTCCGCACGTAAATAATTAAAACGAAATTCGTATATTAATTGATTGCAATTAATCGAAAGGTTTGAGAAAAAGGAGCGAGGGAGGAGGTCTAGTTGCCCTCCAGTTTTTTGATTACTGAAAAAAAGTAACTAGAACTTTTAATTTTTTACAAACGTTTTCATTGTGAAAAAAATATACGTAACTTACGAATTAATTTACGTAACGACCTTCTATATTCGTATGTTTTTATTGCATGTATGAGGGGGTTCAACCTTCGTCGATACCTCTCTCTTTACCCTAAAGCTTAAATTTGTCCCAATTCCTTAAGAATGAGCTCTGAATCACAAAGGTCGTAGAATAAATAGTTGAAATTACCAAAATAATCAAAATCAAAAGTTAAGAGCCTGAGAAAATTTGCCTAGTTTCAGAAAATAGGGGAAACACCCCCTAAAAGTCATAAAACCTTAACGAAAATCACCCCATCAGATTCAGCGTAACAGAGAACCTTAATGTAGAAGATCATGGATGCGCGTTTATTTGTTTTTTTGTTTGTTTTTTTTTTCTTTTTCCCAGGGGTGATCTTATCGACTGAGTGGTCCTAGAATGTCGCAAGAGGGCTCATTTTAACGGAAATTAAAAGTTCTAGTGCCCTTTTTAAGTGACCAAAAAATTGGAGGGCACCTAGGCACCCTACCTCGCTCATTTTTTCCCAAAAGTCAAAATTCTGAGATAGCCATATTATTCACCATAGTCGAAAAACCTAATAACTATGTCTTTACAGACGACTTACTCCCCCACAGTCCCCGTGGGAGGGGCTGCAAGTTACAAACTTTGACCTTTGTTTAAATATGGTTACTGGGAAGTGTATAGACGTTTTAAGGGGTATTTTTTTGTTTAGGGTGGAGATTTGAGGAGGGGGGCTATGTGGGAGGATTTTTCCATGGAATAAACTTGTCATGGGAAAAGAGAATTTCAATGAAGGGGGCGCAGGATTTTCTAGCATTATTTGAAAAGACAATGAAAAAATAAATATGAAAAGTTTTTTCTACTGAAAGTAAAGAGCAGCGTTAAAACTTAAAACAAACAAAAATTATTACGCATAAGAGGGGTTTACCTCCTCGTTATACCTCACTCTTTACGCTAAAGTATTTTTAGTAGTTTCAGCTATTTATTCTACGACCTTTGTGGTTCAGAGCTCATTCTTAAGGAATTGGGACAAAATTTAAGCTCTAGGGTAAAGAGTGAGGTATCGACGAGGGGTGAACTCCCTCATATACACAATAAAAACATACGAATATAAAAGTTCGTTACGCAAGTTAATTCGTAAATTACGTACATTTTTTACTAATAAAATGTTCGTAAAAAAATTAAAAGTTATAGTTGCCTTTTTAAGTAATTAAAAAATTGGAGGGTAACTAGGCTTCCTCCCTCTCTCCTTTTTTCTAAAAATCTTCCGATTAAAACTATGAAAAAGCCATTTAGCCAAAAAAACATTAATATACTAATTTTGTTTATGTTATTTAAGTGCGGAGAACCAATATCAAAACCTGCATTAATTAAAAAACGTTCAAAAATTAAATAAAAAATAAATTTTTTTCAAATGAAAGTAAAGAGCGACATTAAAACTTAAAACGAACAGAAATTACTCCGTATATGAAAGGAGCTTTTCCTCCTTAACATCCCGCTCTTTACGCTAAAGTTTTTTACTCTTTTAAAAAGTAGAGTTAAGAGAAAGAGTCAAACTTTAGCGTAAAAAGCGGGATGTTGAGGAGGAAAAGCCCATTTCGTATACGGAGTAATTTCTGTTCGTTTTAAGTTTTAATGTCACTCCTTATTTTCATTTAAAAAATCTGTTTTTTTATATATTTAATTTACATATAGTAATAATTACTGGGAAGTGTACAGAAATTTTCAGGGGGATTTTTTGTTCAGGGCGGAGATTTGAGGGGGGGGTTACGTGGGAGGAATTTTCCATGGAAAAACATGTCGTGGGGGAAGAGAATTTCAATGAAGGGGGCGCAGGATTTTCTAGCATTATTTGAAAAAACAATGAAAAATAAATATGAAAAGTTTTTTCTACTGAAAGTAAGGAGCAGCATTAAAACTTAAAACGAACAAAAATTATTACGCATATGAGGGGTTTACCTCCTCGTTATACCTCACTCTTTACGCTAAAGTATTTTTAGTAGTTTCAACTATTTATTCTACGACCTTTGTGATTCAGAGCTCATTCTTAAGGAATTGGGACAAAATTTAAGCTTTAGGGTAAAGAGTGAGGTATCGACGAGAGGTGAAATCCCTCATATACGCAATAAAAACATACGAATATAGAAGTTCGTTACGTAAGTTAATTCGTAAATTACGTACATTTTTTACTAATAAAAAGTTCGTAAAAAAATTTAAAAATTCTAGTTGTCTTTTTAAGTAATCAAAAATTGGAGGGTAACTAGGCTTCCTCCCTCTCTCCTTTTTTCTATAAATCTTCCGATTAAAACTATGAGAAAGCCATTTAGCCAAAAAAAACATTAATATGCTAATTTCGTTTTAATTATTTATGTGCGGAGAACCAAGATCAAAACATGCATTAATTAAAAAACGTTCAAAAATTAAATAAAAAAAACAAAATTTTTTAAATGAAAGTAAGGAGCGACATTAAAACTTAAAACGAACAGAAATTACTCCGTATATAAAGTTTTATATAACTTTATATACTCCTATATTAAGTTAATATATTAAGTTAATAAAACTTAATATACTCCGTATATTAAGTTTTAATGTCGCTCCTTATTTTCATTTAAAAAATTTGTTTTTTTATATTTAATTTACATATAGTAATGATTACTGGGAAGTGTACAGACGTTTTCAGGGGGATTTTTTTGTTTAGGGCGGAGATTTGAGGGGGGGTTACGTGGGAGGATTTTGTCATGAAAAAACATGTCATGGGGGAAGAGAATTATGAAGGGGGCGCAGGATTTTCTAGCATTATTTGAAAAAACAATGAAAAAATAAATATGAAAAGTTTTTTCTACTGAAAGTAAGGAGCAGCATTAAAACTTAAAACGAACAAAAATTATTACGCATTTGAGGGGTTTACCTCCTCGTTATACCTCACTCTATACGCTAAAGTATTTTTAGTATTTTCAACTATTTATTCTACGACCTTTGTGATTTAGAGCTCATTCTTAAGGAATTGGGACAAAATTTAAGCTTTAAGGTAAATAGTGAGGTATCGATGAGGGGTGAAATCCCTCATATACGCAATAAAAACATACGAATATAGAAGTTCGTTACGTAAGTTAATTCGTAAATTACGTACATTTTTTACTAATAAAAAGTTCGTAAAAAAATTAAAAGTTCTAGTTGCCTCTTTAAGTAATCAAAAAACTGGAGGGTAACTAGGCTTCCTCCCTCTCTCCTTTTTTCTAAAAATCTTACGATTAAAACTATGAGAAAGCCATTTAGCCAAAAAAACATTAATATGCTAATTTCGTTTTAATTATTTATGTGCGGAGAACCAAGATCAAAACATGTATTAATTAAAAAACGTTCAAAAATTAAATAAAAAAACAAAATGTTTTAAATGAAAGCAAGGAGCGACATTAAAACTTAGAACGAACAGAAATTACTCCGTATATGAAAGGGGCTTTTCCTCCTCAGCGTCCCGTTCTTTACGCTAAAGTTTTTTACTCTTTTAAAAAGTAGAGTTAAGAGAAAGAGTGAAACTTTAGCGTAAAGAGCGGGACGTTGAGGAGGAAAAGCCCCTTTCATATACGGAGTAATTTCTGTTTGTTTTGAGTTTTAATGTTGCTCCTTACTTTCATTTAAAAAAAACTTGTTTTTTTATTTAATTCCACACTTAAGACGAACTAACAATTTCCTTTTTGATAAACTTAAAGAGTATTTAAAAGCAAAAGCCTCTAGATTTCAAATTGCAGGTAATCGAGCAATGTTAGTGCTTCTTTAAGCAATAACATTGCTTATTATTAAGCAATACTATATAGGCTTATAGAATATTTAAAAACAAAGGCATCTAGATTTCAAATTGCAGGTAAACGAGCAATATTATTGCTTCTTTAACAAGTTTCATTTCTTACTTGCGTGACAAGATTGCTATCTAAGTATCTAATACTGGGATTGAGAAATACTTAGCGGAAAGTTTGCTAAGCGGATTATTAGTGCATTGAGATTGAAGTGCTCTTAATGGTTCAGCACTTTCAGTTCAGTCACGGTCGAGTGACAGACAAGAGGAATTTTTCCTTTTATCCACGGGGCCACCTCTAAATAAGCTTGCTGCTTCATTTGGTCGAATTTTTTGAGGCGTGAATCTGCAGAGAACAGATTTTGACAAGACAATTCGATTCTAAGAGGAAAATGCGAACGCACGTATTAAAAAATTGTCTTCCCGAACCAGCATTTTGCCAGATAGGAGAAATGTGGATAGTTAAGAAATGAAGTTGTTTATTATAAGCAGGGATGGGTGTGAGAATTGTTTTGGTGAGGAGCATTTTAGGGGGAGCGTGACATTATAGAATGTATATATATATTTATATATATATATATATATATATATATATATATATATATATATATATATATATATATATATATATATATATATATATATATATATATATATATATATATACATATATATATGTCCAAGTAGAATTGCCATCTAGGAGGGGGAAATCGCTGGCTAGATTCTCAAATAGCCCTTTGTTTTTATTTTCATTAAAATCCTTGAAAAATCTCCCCCCTCACATTTTGAAAAGTACGTTTTTTTGTACCTTCATCAAAAAAAAACTTCGAAAAAAATCCCTGCTCTCCACCCTATACTTTGTGAATTGGTGCCCTCTGGGCCTGGTTGTACGGATAAGATGGACAATTTCGGTCATTATATATGATGGTCATTACTTGACTACATGATGTGACCATTACTGATACTATGGCCATTACAAATCAAGAGCAAAGCATTTCTCATAAACTTTTTATTCATAGGTATAAATAAGTAAGTATAATGGCGCTAGACCCTCATGGTCCAAACCAGCGGCATTGATCTTCGTTTCATGACCCTTCAGCCAGGAAGTACAATGGACGGTTGGAGCTAGCCATCCAGCCTCCATACCGCCCATATTCGTATATTTATAAGACTGATTTATAGTTCTCAATTTAATTCAAAATAAGCTAATTAGCTCAATTTGGGATACCACTGACAGTGCAAACCTCAAGCAGTTAGTTTTTTTGTTGGTTTTATCTGAAAGCATCGTGCTGGAAGAAATTTTTTTTTTTTTTTTTTTGGTGTTTTAGGCCTTAGAATGGTGGAAAAAAAAACTGTTCATTTTACAAAACTTACTGGCATGAAAACTATAAGGACACTTTGGGACATACACTTAAACTGGTCGAGCGCGTTTCTGCTGAATTTTCACTAAAAAGTAAGCCCTTGAAAACCGAATTCTTCTCATTTAAACCCAAATTAGGTATTTGCGTAAAGAGCAGGGAGACTGAATGAAGTGCATCCAATCACTTTTATATTTAATCTGATAAAGATAAAATATCTAATGCATTTTTAAATATTTATTTAATGAATTTGTAAAATTTAAAATGCGTTTGTCAAAATTTAATTTTATTTATTAAATAACAGACTTAGTTTATCAAATTATACGTTATACTTAATAAGAGAACGGTTCGCTTTTTTTGTTAAAGAACTAATAACAACACTGACAGTTCTCTTTCAAGTTTATCAAACAGTTTGAGAGCGACTCGACTGAATAGTAACCAAAATTAATAAAAAAAAAATTTTGATATCATTAAGTATATAAAAAGAATTGGCTTATTAGGCTGATTCCAAAACATATTAGATCCATTGAGTTTAGCATCAAACAGTTCGTGGTAACCAACTGTTGTAAGGAGCGACCCAGCTCAATAGTAACCGAAATTCTAAAAAACGGAATTTTGATACCAATAATTACATCCAAAGAATTGCATTTTAATGCTAATTTTAAATATATAGGCTTCATCAAGTTTAGTCTTACCCATCAAAAGTTAAGAGCCTGAGAAAATTTACCTTATTTTAGAAAATAGGGGGAAACACCCCTAAAAGTAATACAATATTAACGAAAATAACACCATCAGATTAAGTGTATCAGAGAACCCTATTGTAGAGGTTTCAAGCTCCTATCTACAAAAATGTGGAATTTCGAATTTTTTTGCCAGAAGACAGATCACAGATGCGTGTTTATTTGTTGTTGTTTTTTGTTGTTTTTTCCAGGGGTGATCGTATCGACTCAGTGGTTCTAGAATGTCGCGAGAGGGCTCATTCTAATGGAAATAAAAAGTTCTAGTGTCCTTTTTAAGTGACAAAAAATGGAGGGCACCTAGGCCCCCTCCCATGCTCTTTTTTCACCCAAAGTCACTGGATCAAAATTCTGAGATTAGCCATTTTATTCACCATAGTCGAAAAACCAAATAAATATGTCTTTGGGGATGACTTACTCCCACACAGTCCCCTTCGGAGGGGCTACAAGTTACAAACTTTGACCGTTGTTTACATATACTAATGGCTATTGGAAAGTGTACAGACGTTCTCAGGGGTATGTTTTTGGTTGGGCGGGGCTGAGGGAGGGGGGGGGGGTTACGTGGAAGGATCTTTCCATGGAGGAATTTGTCATGGGAGAAGATAATTTCAATGAAGGGGTGCAGGACTTTCTAGCATTATTTAAAAAACAATGAAAAAAAAATATGAAATGTTTTTTTTCAACTGAAAGTAAGGAGCAGCATTAAAACTTAAAACAAACAGAAATTATTACGCATATGAGTTGCTCGCCACATCGCAATATCTTGCTCTTAATACTAAAGTATTTTTAGCAATTTCAACTATTTATTCCATGGCCCTTGTGATTCAGGGGTCATTCATAAGGAATTGGGACAAAATTCAAGTTTTAGTGTAAAGAGCGAGGTATTGACGAGGGGATGAACCCCCTCATATACGTAATAAAAACATACGAATATAGAAGTTCGTTACGCAAGTTAATTCGTAAGTTACGTATATTTTTTAGTAATGAAAACGTTGGTAAAAAAAACTTCTAGATGCCTTATTAAGTAATCGAAAAAATGGAGGGCAGCTGGGGCTCCTCCCCCGCTCTTTTTTCAAATATCTTCCGGTTAAAACTATAAGAAAGCCATTTAGCCAAACAAAATCAATATGCAAATTTCGTTTTAATTATTTATGTGCGGAGAGCAAAAATCAAAACATGTATTGATTCAAAAACGTTCAGAAATTTAATTGAAAAACAAGTTTTTTTAACTGAAAGGAAGGAGCGACATCAAAACTTAAAACAAACAGAAATTACTCCGTATATGAAAGCGGCTTTTCCTCCTCAACACCCCGCTCTTCAAGCTAAAGTTTTTTACTATTTTAAAAAGTAGAGTTAAGAGAAAGATTTAAACTTTAGCTTAAAGAGTGGGGCGTTGAGGAGGAAAAGCCCCTTCATATAAGGAGTATTTTCTGTTCGTTTTAAGTTTTAATGTCACTCCTTACTTTCAGTTTAAAAAAAAATGTTATTTTTTATTTAATTATCCGTAAAAGGCCACGAGCTCGAGAAAATTTGCCTGGTTTTCAAAAAAAAGGGGGGGGGGAATCTCCTAAAAGTTAAGAAATCCTTATGACAATCACACCACCATATTCAGTGTATCAGAGAGCCTCATTGTAGAAGTTTCAACCGCCTATATTCATCTTTCTCGGACTATGGTAAAAACCTAATTCATCTGTTTCAGACTCTAGTATAGGCCTACCAGTTTTGCTGTGATTGTAGTATATGTGTTTGACTGAACCTTGATAAATGCACACTTCATATGTCTCTTAGTCTAAAAAGAATTCTATTTATCTCTCTCTAACTATGGTAAAAACCTATTTCATCTATTTCAGACTCTAGTATAGGCCTACCAGTTTTGACGTGATAGTAGTGTCTATGTTTGACTAAATCTTGAAAAATTCACACTTCTTATGGCTCTTACTCTATAATGAATCCAATTCATCTCTCTCAGATTTTGGCAGAAACCTTATTCATCTATTTCAGGCCCTAGTATGCCACTTGTGTGCTGAGAGTAGTGTCTGTGTTTGACTGAATCTTGATAGATTTCCACTTCATATGTCTCTAACTCTTAAAAGATTCCGATTCATCTCTCTCAGACTATGGTAAAAACCACTTACTTCAAAATTCACTTACTTCAAATTCTAGTATACCACTTGTGAGCTTATATTAGTGTCTGTGTTTGACTGTATATTGATAAATTCCACCCTAATATGTCTCTAACTCTAAATGGAATCAATTTTTCTGTCCCAGAACCTAATTCATCTATTTTAGACTCTAGTATACCACTTGTGTCCTGAAAAAGTGTCAGTGTTCGACTGAATCTTGATAAATTCCCACATCACATGTCTCTAACTCTAAAAAGAATATTATTCATCTCTCTCAGAATATGGTAAAAACTTAATTCACCTATTTCAGACTCTAGTACACCACTTGTCATCTGATAGTAATCCCTGTTTTTGACCGAATCTTCATAATTTATCGTTTCATATGTCTAACTCTAAAAAGAATTCGATTTATTTCTCTCAAACCTTGGCAAAAAACTTATTTCGTCTATTTCAAGCTCTATTATACCACTTGTTTGCTGAGAGTAGTGTCTGTGTTTGACTATATTTTTATAAATTTCAACTGCATATGTTTCTAACTCTACAAATAAGCCGATTTATCTCTCTCAGACTATTGTAAAAACCTAAAATACCTATTTCAGACTCTTAGCATACCACTTGTGAGCTGAGAGTAGCGTCTTTTTTCGGCTGTATCTTAATAAATTTCACCTTAATCAGTCTCTAACTCTGAAAAGAATCCGATTCATCTCTCACAGACTATGGTAAAAAAAAACTAATTCACCTATTTAAGACTCTAGTATGCCACTTGTTAGCTGGTAGTAACGCCTGTGTTTGACTGAATCTTGATTAATTCCCACTTCATACATCTCTAACTCTAAAATGAATCCAACTCATCTCTCTCTGACTTTGGTAGAAACCTTATTCATCTATTTAAGGCCCTTGTATATCACTTGTGTGCTAAGAGTAGTGTCTTTATTTGACGCAAGCTTGATAAATCTGTACATCATATGTCTCTAACTCTAAAAGAATCTGATCTTTTCTTTCAGACTATGGTAACAACCTAATTCACCTGTTTTAGACCTTAGTGTGCCACTTGTGGGATCATAGTAGTATCTGTGTTTGACTGAATCTTGAAAAAATCCCACTTCATATGTCTCTAACTCTAAAAAGAATCCGATTCATTTCTCTCAGACTTTGGTAAAAAACCTAATTCATCTATTTCAGGCCTAGAATACCACTTATGGGCTGAGAGAAGCGTCTATGTTTGACTGAATCTTGATAGATTTTCACCTCATATGTCTCTAACTCTTAAAAAGAATCCGATTCATCTCTCTCAGTCTATGGTAAAAACCTATTTCACTTAGTTCAGACTCTAGTATACCACTTGTTAGCTGATACTAGTGTCTGTGTTTGATTGTATATTGATAAATTCCCCCCTAATATGTCTCTAACTCTAAAAGGAATCCGAATTTTCTGTCTCGGATCATGGTAAAAAACCTAATTCATCTAATTTTAGAATCTATTATACCACTTGTATGCTGAAAAAAGTGTCTGTGATAGACAGAATCTTGATAAATTCCCATACCATATGTCTCTAACTCTAAAAAAATTTGATTTATCCTTCTTTGATTATGGAAAAAAAACATAATTCATCTTTTTCAGACCCTTGTATACCACTTGTGAGCTGATATCAGTGTTGTTGTTTGACTGAATCTTGAAAAATTCCCACTTCATATCTACCTAACTCTTAAAAAGATTCCAATTCATCTCTCTCACACTTTGGCAAAAACCTAATTCATCTATTTCAGACTCTAATACCACGTGTCAGCTGATAGTAGTGTCTGTGTTTGATTGAATCTTGATAAATTCCCACTTCATATCTACCTAACTATAAAAAGAATCTGCTTCATCTCTCTTAGACTATGGTAAAAACCTAAATCACCTATTTCAGACTCTATTATACCACTTGTGAGCTGATTGTAGTGTTCTTTTTCGACTGTATCTTAATAAATTCCACCTTAATTAGTCTCTAACTCTGAAAAGAATCCGATTCATCTCTCTCAGACAATGGTAAAAAAAACTAATTCACCTATTTCAGACTCTAGTATGCCACTTGTTAGCTGATAGTAGTGCCTGTATTTGACTGAATCTAGATAAATTCCCATTATATATGTCTCTAACTCTAAAATGAATCTAATTCATCTCTCTCTGACTTTGGTAGAAACCTAATTCATTTATTCAAGGCCCTTGTATACCACTTGTGTGCTGAAGTTAGTGTCTGTGCTTGACTGAATCCTGATAGATTTCCAGTTAATACGTCTCTAACTCTTAAAAGAATCCAATCCATCTCTCTCGGACTATGGTAAAAACCTAATTCACTTTCTTCAGACTCTAGTAAACCTCTTGTGAGCTGATAGTATTGTCTTTGTCAGTAGTTTTGGTGTTTGACTGAATCTTGATAAACGTCCACTCCATATCTCTCTAACTCTTAAAAAGAATCCGATTCATCTCTCTCAGACTTGGGTAGAAACCTATTTCATCTATTTCAGACTCTAATAACACTTGTAAACTGATAGTAGTGTCTGTGTTTGACTGAATCTTGATAACTTCCCACTTCATATGTCTCTAACTTTAAAAAGAATCTGATTCATCTCTCTCACACTATGGTAAAAACCTAAATCACCTATTTCAGACTCTAGTATACCATTTGTGAGCTGATTGTATCGTCTTTTTTCGACTGTATCTTAATAAATTCCACCTTAAGAATCAGTCTCTAACTTTAAAAAGAATCTGATTCATCTCTCTCAGACTATGGTAAAAAAACTAATTCACCTATTTCCGACTCTAGTATGCCACTTGTTAGCGGATAGTAACTTCTGTGTTCGACTGAATCCTTATAAATTCCTCTTCATATGTCTCTAACTCTAAAAATAATCTGATTCATCTTTCTCAGACTATGGTAAAAAAAACCTGATCCACGAATTTTCATACTCGTAGTATGCCACTTGTGAGCTGACAGTAGTGTTTGTGTTCGACTGATTTTTCATAAATTCCCACTTCATATGTCCCTAACTCTAAAATGAATCCGTTTCATCTCTCTCAGACTTTGGTAAAACCTAATTCACTTATTTCAGACTCTAACATACCGCATCTAGTATTTCATGTCTTATAATGTCATTTTAAGACTTGAAAAAAAGTTGGAAAAAGTCTTTAAGATCAAAAAACTTAAAACAAAAAATGTCACAAAAACATTATTCTTCTAATAGGAAAAATCCGACTAACATTACTTTATCATCTTCATTCCACGTTTTGAAAATATCACAAATGAATCTTTTTAAGTATATTTTATGTCGTTTCAAGACATAAAAAATAAGTTGAAAAATTTCTAAAAAAAACATTCTAAGTTAATAAAAATAGATTAAGTACAAAAAAGGAGGGGGAGGGCAAAGATTCCGAATAGAGGGATTGGGGCCCCTTTGGAGGTGGGATATCGATGATCGTAAGTTCACTCTAAAAGGAGTGTTCATATAAGCACTCATTTCCATGTATATGATGATATAAGCGGTTACACGATGCCTTCGTTTTAGATGCTGCCGAGTAAATTACTATACTATATCATAAATTCTACTAGTCCAATTTGAAATCAAATGGTTTACTTTTATTATGTCCAGCCAGGTATTACTAAAGTGGTCAATCCTCTTATTACGTAAATTCTACCTAAAACTCATTCCTATGAATATGATGATAACCCAGCCCTATATTGGATCTGGTTCCTATAGCTGGTTGCTAGGGCCTCATGTATGTATGCAAATGAAGTTCCATGGAAGTTTGCAAAAGAGATGTATCCTCTGTAGTAATAGAAAAAAATTATGTAAAAAAACGAACAGGTTTTCAACTTTCATTAAACAAATTATGTAGGCTTCGGATACTTGTCTTTTAGTAGGTCAATGACCCAAATTGGATTGTCCAATCTTTAGATCCATAAGAAATCTTTGATGCCCAAAAAAGGTGTAATCATATCTTCCCCCCAATATTTATATATTGCTCTAAATGCTAGGTTAAGTTAAATCCCAAATACTGGATGGAATCTGATAGCCTTTAATTTAATAGCTGGGGTGCAACTATGCAATATTCTATAACCGTTATTAAACAAACAGTTTATATTCACGGTTTATTTTTATGGACTAAATTTATGTTTAGGGAAGGGTGTTCTCCTGTGCATCTATGTTGCTTTAACACTGGTACTCTATAATAATAACCTTTCATTAGTTCACTGGTTTTTTGGTCGATAATCTTTCGGCCTTTTGCTAATTTAAAGAGTAATTCTTAAATTCCGGTTCGAATGAGCTTTTTTGCAATAATTTGCGACCATGGATTTTATAAAATCACCTCTGAGGAAAAAATAACACGTATATGTGACCATTTTTCGCAGGGAAAATAATAAATTCTGCTTTTTTGTTGATAGTACCTTTGTGACTCCCAGTCCCCTTTTTCTAAATTTTGCAAATTTTCATATGCTAATATTCTTGGTTTGCAAAGAAAGTAGTTAATTTTAAACACTCAGAATAAGCATAGACACTATGTTCTGTTGATGTATGCATTGCCATCCAAACCTCGTTTTTAGAGTTTTGCTTTTTGTTGTGAAGGGTTGCTCTTAAATCACAGATTGTCACAATGGATTGTTTGGTCCAAGGCTCTGAAATGTTAGGGAGTTGGCAACTCCCCTCATCAAACCCTATGTTTAATTCAAGTTTAATATTCACACAGCGTAGTTTCGATCATTTCTCAACGATAATCTTCCCTGAAAAGATCGTCTCTAGGGACATACAAAGGGCGTTGGGGCTAGAGGCTAATTTTTCCCTGAAACCCTAATTTTTACCAAAACTCTGGTGACTTCTACTTCAAATTAAGAAAATAACTTAATCAATGTACCTCCCCCCCAAATAAAAAATCCCTTTCGCGTACCTGATACTCTTAGTAAAATATTTCTGGAGGGCCTGAATATCAAAAACAATTTCAGTGCGATCATTTCCACGATCTCTAGGAAAAGTTCCTCCTTTTTTGTAGGAGGCTCCTCCCTCACCCTTCCTTCTTCAGTACAGGCATGTATGTGAGCATGAAATTTTATATTAGACATAAAATTGTTCTAAAATTAAATAAAAAAAAACTAATTTTTTTAGCTGAAAGTAAGGAGCGACATTAAAACTTAAAACGAACAGAAATTACTCCGTATATGAAATGGGTTGTCCCCTCCACAATCCCTCGCTCTTTACGCTAAAGTTTGACTCTTTGCCACAATTCTACTTTTTAAAACAACTAAAAACTTTAGCGTAAAGAGCGTGGGACTGCGGAGGGGACAACCCATTTCATATACGGAGTAATTTCTGTTCGTTTTAAGTTTTAATGTCGCTCCTTACTTTCAGTTAAAAAAACTATTTTTTTTTATTTAATTTCTGAACGTTTTTGAATTAATGCATGTTTGATTTTGGCTCTCCGCACATAAATTATTGAAATGAAATTAGTATATTAATTTTTTTTTGGCTAAATGGCTTTCTCTTAGTTTTGATCAGACGATTTTGAGAAATAAGGGGTGGGGAAGGAGGCCTAGCTGCCCTCCTATTTTTCGGTTACTTAAAAAGGCTACTAGAACTTTTAATATTCAACGAACGTTCTTATTAGTAAAAAATATACGTAACTTAAGAATTAACTTACGTAACAAACTTTTATATTCTTATATTTTTATTATGTGTACGAGGGGGTTTGTACCCTCGTTAATACCTCGCTCTTTACACTAAATCGTAAGTTTTGTTCCAATTCTTAAAAATGACTCCTGAATCAAATAGGCCGTAGAATAAATAGTTGAAATCACTAAAAATATTTTAGCATAAAGAGTGAGGTATTTATCTCCTCCTAAATACCTCGCTCTTTATGCTAAGTATTTTTAGAACCCTTCATATGCGTAATAATCTCTGTTTGTTTTAAATTTCAATGCTATTTCTTACTTTCATTTGAAAAAACGTTTTCATGTTTATTTTTTCATTGTTTTTTTTCTATAGTAATGATAGAAAATCCTGCGCCCTTTTCATTGAATTTTTTCCCCCATGGCATATTTCTCCAAGGAAAGATCCTCCCACATAGCCCCCTCCCTCAACCCTACCCCCAAAACCAAAAAAATCCCCCTGAAAACGTCTGTACACTTCCCAATAACCATTATTATATGTGAACACTGGTTGAAGTTTGTAACTTGCAACCCCTCCCCCAGGGACTGTGGGGGAGTAGGTCAGCCCCAAAAACATATTTATTAAGATTTTCGACTATGCCAAACAAAATGGCTATCTCAAAATTTTGATCCGTTGACTTTGGGAAAAAAATGAGCGTGGGAGGGGGCCTAGATGCCCTCCAATTTTTTTGGTCACTTAAAAAGGGCACTAGAACTTTTCATTTCCGTTAGAATGAGCCCTCTTGCGACATTCTGGGACCACTTGGTCAATACGATGACCCCTGGGAAAAAAAAAAAAAAAAAAAAAACAAATATACACACACCCGTGATTTGTCTTCTGGCAAAAAATGCAAAATTCCACATTTTTGTAGATAGGAGCTTGAAACTTCTACAGTAGGGTTCTCTGATACGCTGAATCTGATGGTGTCATTTTCGTTAAGATCCTACGACTTTTAAGGGGTGTTTCCCCCTATTTTCCTAAATAAGGCAAATTTTCTCAGGCTCTTAACTTTTGATGGCTAAGACTAAACTTGATGAAACTTATATATTTAAAATCAGCATTAAAATGCAATTCTTTTGATGTAGCTATTTATATCAAAATTCAATTTTTTAGAATTTTGGTTACTATTGAGCCGGATCGCTCCTTACTACAGTTCGTTACCACGAACTGTTTGATAATTATAATTCTCACCCATAGCATTCATATTAATGACCAGTTGCGGTTCTAGCCTTGGGCAGGGGGGGCGGTTGCCACACAGTTTTTCTCACATTCTTACACCCATAAGGTACGTAATTGACAAAAATATTTTCGCAATTGTAATTCCTCCATACCTTGCCCCCCGCCCTCGGTTTAAGGACCTAAAACCGTCACTGTTAAAGGCTTAATCCAAAAATTTTCCTCACACTTGAGGAATACTGGGGATGAACCCTTACTCCTGTCTCCTACTATATTTATCTGAAATTAACTGAAAGTTATAACTTTTGGGTAAAAAAAATGCACACTTGTCCCAGGGTAATAGTTTATTATTAAAAACTACTCGATTTAATCTAATCTAAAATTACATTTCTCGTTCTGTTTCCAGACTAGAATACAACTAAGGGGAGAGGGAGGATATAACTATAAATATTTAACCTTTAGTAAATTTGGAACAAATCTTCTATACGTACGTGTACGCAAGAAACAAAGATTTGGTCCACAAAATGTCAAAATTCCTGTTTTTTAGTTTGCGTCTTTTTCTTATTTTTCTTTTGAATATCCTCTCCAAAATTGTTTCCCTTTCCCAAAAAAACTAATTGCATTTACATGCATTCCCTAATAAGTAAATTAAAAGATTTCAGATTCTGCATGCATTCCTGAAGAAGTAATCTTAGTAAAAGCAATATTTTTTGTCCTTTTGCTTCCTCGTATTTTGTTACATCAGGCTCACGATATGACTCAAATGGGAATTACCGAAGCCATATTGTCGAACTCATATTATTGAACACATTATCGAACATCGAACTTCGATTTATCGAACACATATAATAATGTCCATATTGTTGATAAATTTTATTAAAATTTGGCTAGTTCCTCCAATTTTTTCAGATCTGTTTTTGCAAGGGGCAGGGGGATAGAAATAAGGAAAACATTTGATAATTTGAATGAGAAGTACCCAGAAACTCGGGAAAACCTTGGATCATGGGCGGGGGCGGGTGGGACATTAACTTCCCCTCTGCTTATGTCCCAGCTAATCCACTGGCTTCTACCCAGCATATGCCAATTAATAAATAATCTCCAACCTAATGAATTTTAGAATTCACCAAATGTTCATTAAACTATCGGAGGAAAGAGATTAAACAGAGTAAACCATGCTTTAATCTCTATCTGTCAATCATTGTGGCTTTATAATTCCAGTAGTTGAAGAGACAGAGAGATTGCAAATCCTTCCTACACAAGGTTTCATTGATACTTTTCCCGTTAGCGAAAGAATTATAATTTAATAGGGTTCTTAGAAATGACGGCTATAAATTCAACCATCATGATTGAAATATTTGTAATAAGGTAAAAAAGGGTAAAGGATACGGCATTAGTCTTTACAGTTCGAACCGGCGGTGCTGATCTCCGTATCTTGGCCCTTCAGCCAGGAAGTGCAATGGGGGGTTGGGGGCCTGCCATCCTGCGCTTTCGCACACCCTTCCTGTTTACCTTCCCCAGATTTCTCCAGGTACCCATTTAGAGCTGGGTCGACTCTGGCTAAGCTTACAGAGTCACGCCACTGACCCCCGTCCCAAACTGAGGAATTGGGTACACTGGGATTGGAACCCGCGTCCTCTCAGACAAGAGATCCCGAATCCATCGCACCAACCCACTCGGCCAGGACGGCTTATAGTTACGCACAAATATTACAAATATTTAATATTTGTAATAGTTACCCACAAATAAATTTTTTAGTAAGATATATGCTTTTGAAATGACAGTTTGAGTTCCATGAGTGTCCGTCTGACTGTGCCACTAAAAGTTGAGTATTTAACCCAAAAAAAGAAGGATTACTTGTCTGTAACTCCGTGGTAAAAAAGTGCCCTTTAATATCATTGGTTTATGCATGTGATGCATTTCCATAACTCAGTCATATTATTCCTTACATATATTAAATAAAACACACAAATTTTTTTTTAATGAAAGTAAGGAGCGACATTAAAACTTAAAACGAACAGAAACTACTCCGTATGTGAAAGGGGCTTTTCCTCTTCAACGCCCTGCTCTTTACGCTAAAGTTTGACTCTTTCTCTTAACTCTACTTTTTAGAAGAGTAAAAAACTTTAGCGTAAAGAGCAGGGCTTTGAAGAGGAAAAGCCCCTTTCATATACGGAGGGATTTCTGTTCGTTTTAAGTTTTAATGTCCCTCCTTACTTTCATTTGAAAAACTTTTTTTTATTTATTTAATTTCTGGACGTTTTTTAATTAATGTATGTTTTGATCTTGGCTCTCCGAACATAAATAATTAAAACGAAATTTGCATATTAATTTTTTTTGGCTAAATGGCTTTCTCAAAGTTGCAATTGCAAGATTTTGAGAAAAAAGGAGCGAGGGAGGAAGCCTAGTTGCCCTCCAATTTTTTGATTACTTAAAAAGGCAACTAGAACTTTTAATTTTTTACGAACGTTTTTATTAGTAAAAAATATACGTAACTTAAGAATTAACTTACGTAACGAACTTCTGTATTCGCATGTTTTTATTGCGTATATGAGGGGGTTCACCCTCGTCGATACCTCGCTCTTTACACTAAACCTTAAATTTTGTCCCATTTCCATAAGAATGACCCTTGAATCACAAAGGCCGTAGAATAAATAGTTGAAATTACTAAAAATACTTTAGCGTAAATAGCGAGGTATTACGAACAGGTAAACCCCTTATATGTGTAATAATTTCTGCTCGTTTTAAGTTTTAATGCTGCTCCTCACTTTCAGTAGAAACAACTCTTCATATTTATTTTTTCATTGTTTTTTTAAAATAATGCTAGAAAATCATGCGCCCCCTTCATTGAAAGTCTCTTCCCCCATGAGAAGTTTTTCCATGGAAGATCCTTCCACGTAGCCCCCCTCCACCTCAACTCTCCCCCTCCAAACCATAAGAAATCCCCCTGAAAACGTCCGTACACTTCCCAGTAACCATTACTATATGTAAACACAGGTCAAAGTTCGTAACTTGCAACCCCTCCCACGGGGACTGTGGGGGAATAAGTCGTCCCCAAAGACATCGTTATTAAGTTTTTCGACTATGGTGAATAAAATGGCTATCTCAAAATTTTGATCCGGTGACCTTGGAGAAAAATGAGCGTGGGAGGGGGCCTATGTGTCCTCCAATTTTTTGGGTCACTTAAAAAGGGCATTAGAACTTTTAATTTTCTTTAGAATGAGCCCTCTTCCGACATTCTACGACCGCTAGGTCGATACGATCACCCCTGGGAAAAAAAACAAAAAAACAAAACAAAAAAAAACAAACAAACAAATAAACACGCATCCGTGATTTGTCTTCTGGCAAAAAATGCGAAATTCCACATTTGTGTAGATAGGAGCTTGAAACTTCTACAATATGGTTCTCTGATATGCTGAATCTGATGGTGTGATTTTCGTTAAGATTGTATGACCTTTACGGGGTGTTTTTTCTAAAATGAGGCAAATTTTCTCAGGCTTGTAACTTTTGACTGGTAAGACTAATCTTGATGAAGGTTGTATATCTATTGTAACTTTTTCTCAGGCTTGTAACTTTTGACTGGTAAGACTAATCTTGATGAAGGTTGTATATCTAAAATCAGCATTAAAATACGGTTTTTTTTAATGTAACTATAGGTATCAAAATTCTACTTTTTAGAGTTTCGGTTACTATTGAGCCGGGTCGCTCCTTACTACAGTTCGTTACCACGAACTATTTGATGTGAGAAGAGGAAATTTAATAAACCCGGTCATTTAAAACTTCATAGGCTCTCCTTTGTATCCGTGTGAAACTTTAATCCAATAAGAAGACATGTAGTTTAGTTCTGCAGGATTAGTTCTCTTGTGTGAAGTTTTAGGCAACCAAAAATAACGAAAAGTTCTAAGTCATAGCATCTTTTACAAATAGTTCGTCTGCTTCTATCTTATTTAACATAACTAATGAACTAATGAAAATAACTGATGAAAACTAATGAAAATCTAACATGTTTTATATATTTTCTAATCTAACAAAATAACTAACATAACTAATGAAAATTGTACCATCAGATTCAGTGTATCAGAAAACCCTATTGTAATAAAGTATGGTTCTCTGACATGCTGAATCTGGTGGTGGGATGTTCATTGAGATTCTATTACTTTCAGGGGTTGTTTCTCCCTTTTTTCGAAAAAAAGGCAATTTTTTTCAGACTTCTAGCTTTTGATGGGTAAGACTAAACTTGATGAAACTTATATATTTGAAATCTACATAAAAATACAATTCTTTTAATATATCTATTATATCACAATCTCTTTGAAACAATATACAATATGCGTAAATTAGGGCCCTTATTCCTGGGTCTGTAATAGTCTTGTCATTCCTGCATTTGTCGGACCTACCGACTATTCAAAGAAAGATGCTACTGGGAAATCTGGTTCTCTCTCCGTGAAAAAAACCCTGGTACTTGTTTATTATGCGCCACTCATTCAAGTTTATGCTGTGTAAAACTCCAGAACAAACCAATTTCTTTGTTAATTCAGAAACAACTTTTGCCTGTATATTTGGACATTAAAAGTAAGGAGGTAAAATATGTTGGGTCTGCATGCAAAATTTGTTAGGTACAATTATTCTGCATATTATGAAGTAAGGATTTTTTTTTTCTGACTTATATACGGCACCACCCACTTCAGTCGCTATATATTTCTGACGAAATATATAGCCCAAATTTTATACTGTCGATCAATTCTGTTACTTGTCTGGTCTCAAGCTAACTAAAAGAAACTAACGAAAAAACCGATTTGTTCTCATGTTTTACACAGCGTAAACTTGAGTGAGTGGCTTATAATACACAAGTACCGAAATTCCTTCCCCTTGCAGAAAGAAACAAGAAAACTCAAACAAAAATGTTAAATTTGGAAAATCTTATTTTCCGTGGGGGGAGGGTATTTTATGAGGAAAGGTATTTTCCAGGGGGTTGTTTTGCAGGGGGAGGGGGTAAACGGCGACCACTGTTTTCTTTCTATCTAAAACTTGACGCTCAATCATAACTATAAAGAGCTTGGAGATAAAAGTAAGAAAAATATGTTCATCTATGTAGAAGAAAAAAAAAATTTATATATACATATTTAATCTTGGCCCTCAAAACAGTCAAACTGCTAAACCTGTAGTCAAAATTGCACTATAAAAAAGTCATACTGTCATTCTATCCAAAACCGAACACCATTCAAAAACTGTAAGGAATTAGAGAAAAGTAAGTAAAAACATCATTATTTAAAAAAAAATAGCAGAACTCCATGGGATCGTTGGTTCGAATCTGAAGTGGGTGATGCCGTTTCTAATACATGTTATACGTTCATATACTCATAACACTGCTCAAGCACAATGGTCAAAAATAGCATAACCATAAAATGACCGTGGGACGTGTGGACCACACTCAAGACCGCACAGCTATTGCTGTCAAATATTTTTATAGCTCAGTGGCCCTTAAACAGCTTATAGTAAGTAGTGAAAAATTCAGTAAATATATTGGATGTTTTGTTTCTAATACTTTAAAATAACCACGAAACATCATATGTACTTTGTTTGTTTTTTTTTTACTCACAGATGCTTAGTTATTATAGGAATCTCGTCTTTTTTGTCTCCCCTTATCTCACTTCAGAGAGCGAGAGATATCTACTGAGAAAACAATTCACATAAAGACTTGGGAGCATTTTCTTTATTTCTTTGGTAAGTAGAAGAAATGCTATCACATAATTTACACATTACCAAATCAAGTCAAACGTTTTGGAAAAACGTCCTCTGCTTGACTGGAGGGGAGGAACGGAGATAAACGAGTTCAAGCTTGGAGAGACAATAATGAGGCCTGAGAATTCCCCTTGTGACCTACTCATGCAATTCAAATGCTCTAGAAAATTGAATAACCCTATATGAGAGATGATTTTAATGAAGCCCAGCTTAGTCGATGTAAAAACTTGATTTGATTTCCTTAAGTTTTGAGGGCATGGAATTCCTTTCATGATAATGTTTGGCTTCTTTTTTTATTGCTAGCGATGAAAGATCTGCAGCCAAGGGAAATTAAATGACCCTTGAAAGCATACATCAGGAGAAACACGGTTATTGCGACGCAATTAAACTCAATTACCATAAATTTATGAATTGAAGTCACGGGAAAACAAATTATATATATATATATATATATATATATATATATATATATATATATATATATATATATATATATATATATATATATATATATATATATATATATATATATATATATGAGCACTAAATATATACTTCCTAAGGACTCGACACGGGGTAAGCTTCTATTTAGGGATTTTCATTGTCGCTTGTCTTCTAGCCACAGACTTGAGCCTCTTCTTGATGTCATGACGTCACCATAGGTTCATTATAAGCACCCTAAGGTGAATGCGATTTTTTTCTTAAAGTTCTGACCTATTTAGATTGCTTTTGTGGCAAGTCATACTTCCTTTCTCCCTTGTAATTCTCGCTGTCACTTATCTCAAACCATATTTTTCTTTGTTCTGACTGTGGCATGTTTTTCAGCCGCATATTTCTTGGTTCTTCATTTTCATTTCTAATTTGTTATATTCCTTGTTCAAGCATGTATTGTACCGTTTTTTTATTTGATCTTCACTTTTGTTTTGACTCATTTTAATTCTTGCTGTCGATTTTCTTTGAACTGGATATTTCTTTGTTCTTTGGTCTTGTTTTTTACTCGTTGCAATTTTTGCTGACGTGAGTATTCTGACTGTATACTTCTTTGGTGTTCATTATCGTTTATCATTACCTTTGACTTTTTGTTCAAAACCCTTTACCGTAGCTGCTCAGGTTGGTCAGATCAGGTCAGATCGGATTGGTCTTAGCGGTCTAGCTTGATAGTCTAGGTTCATTATTTGTCCTCTAGGCATTATAAAACTGCTTAAAATGTCTTTTGTAAATAGACTAAATACACTTTGTATTTTATGCTTAGCTATGTTCCTTTTGTAATGTTGTATGCGTCATAGATACAACAGCGATACGTTCATCCTTTGGGGGGGGGAGATTTTATAATCTGCTCTATAGAAAAGTTTTGTTAAAATTAATATTCTTTTCAAAAGACTCTTGAAATCTCTTGCATCATAGACACTGAAAACGATACAACTACTACTGAGGCAAATATGACGTATATGTGCTTTTTTTGAGTGTATTCATAAATATGACGTCAGTTACATAAATATTTTTTCTTCCGAAATTGATGATTTTAACGATTTTTCGTTAAAATCATTTTTGAGAAATTGAACCTTTTAAGAAATAAGTGTTTCGTTTTTTTTAAAGAATCAAGTTATTCACTTTTTTTGTTTTTCTAAAAATAGTGTCTCATTTTTCATTTTCCCAAAAATTGGTGTTTCAATTTTGTTTTCTTCAAAAAATAGGTGCGATTGTTTTTTTTTTCAACCTTCTGTCAATTTTTCTTAGTCAAGATTCCTTGAAAGCTTTTCTCATGCTTTAAATGAGAAGTTCTACAAGATAGAAAAAAAATTGATGTTGAAGACCTTTCATTTTTCATTAATGATAAAACTAACCTAACTTATAAGCAGTTTGAATTTTTTAACCTAGGTTAAAAGTGGTGAATCAAAACTCAGGGAAGGAAGTTCCAAAAAATACTAATCCAGAATAAAATATAAGGAAAAAACCCTAAAATAAAAAAAAGTCAAAGAAGATGTGGTCCCCAACCCTATAAAAAGCCCACTTAAAATAGAGTGAGGGGAAGGGCTCCTGCAGGTGTGGAGAGGTAAAAGAAATAGAAGACTTGTTCGAAATCAATAAAATAAAGTATTTTAGGCTAATGTGTAGTTTTCAAAAATGTAAAAATAAAGTTAATGAGCAAGAAAAGAAACTTGGATAGGACACGCACTCCCAAAACCATAAAAAATCAGCACCCTTAAGATGAACCTGGGAAGAAGGGCCACACAAATCCAATAGAAAAAAGCATATACATTTCAAAAAATTTAAAATAAGAAAACTAAAGCTTAAGATTAAAAAACTTATTAAAAAAAGAATGTAAATAGAACGGGGTTCCTGAAAGCCCCCCAAAAAGCCACCCTTAAATAGAGTAAGTATGTCTGGAAAATTCAGGGGTGTCAGTTTCAAAAATGCAAATCCATAGAAAAATATAAGCGAAATGACCTAAAATAAAGACAGTTTAAGAGGATGGTGTCCCCCGGCCCCTAAGAAGTCCTCTAAAATAGAGTAAGGAGAAGGGCCTCCTTAGTGTGGAAAGCTCAAAGAAAAGACAGAACGAAATTAATAAAATTAACAATTTTTATCATTATGTTGTCACAGGAGTGTACTAAAAATGTAAAAAAAAAATAAAGCTATTTTGCAGTAGAAGAAAGCTGAATAGGGTAGCAAAATCAAGAAAGGATAGCGCCCTTATGATGGACCTGAAGAGAAGGGCCGCCACGGGTCCAATACAAAAAGTATGAAAATCTCAAAAAATAAAAAATATGCAATATAAAGGTCGAAGTTAAAAATAATATATTCGGAAGAAAAAAGTATATAAAAGCCAAAAACAAACATTCTTGTCAATGAAGGGCAATATAATAAAATTCCCCGTATCAAAATATTCTCTCCATAAGAAATTTACAACCCTATTAGGTTCTAATCATTATGTGATACAATATGTGTTTTAGAAAGAATAATGCACACACTTTAATTCCACATTTCCCTTGAAATAAAGTAAGGGGGAAGGGCTCTCCTTAAGTATAGAAAGTCAAGGCTGCGAATCCTAAAATCTAAAACTGTACACCCTTGTATACCCTTGACGACACATAAAAATATAAGAATATAAGCAAAATAAGCGTGAATTAAAGAAAGTCAATTAATACGATCAAACCCTCAAACCCTAAAAGGTTTAAGACCCCAAAGATGTTGACTGCCCTTTAAAAAGATCAAATGTTAATATCATGAAATAAGCAGGTAAAACTTTAAAAAAAGGAAACAAATCACTTAAAAGTTTATACATGGTAAAATAAAAGCAGAAAGGCTTAAATTAAAAAAATTCAAAAGGCACTTTCAGCCCCAAAAGCCCCTCTAATGCAGTTTGGAGAAAGAGTCCTTGCAGGTTGGGAATAGTCAGGGCTGTGAGTTCCAAAATGTAAGACTGTCCTTATGCCCCTGACAGAACATACAAATATTGAAGAAAGATATAAATATCAGTCAAAGGCTTAGATTATAGAAAGTCAACCATTACGGTCAAACTCTCAAATCATAAAAGGGTCTGGACCCCCAGAACACGTGAGACTTCTGCTTAAAAGTACCAAAAATATGATGTACGCAGTTAAAAATTATTAATAAAAAAAAACGTTGAAAAGCTGATAAATGATAAAGCATAAGCAAAAAGGCTTAAATGAGAAGTCGAAAAGCACTTTCAGTTCCAAATCCCCTCTGAAAGAGAGTGAAGAGGAAGGGCCCTCGTAATTCAATAAAGTCAGGTCTATGAGTCCCAGAATGTAAAAAACGTGGGTATACTCCTGACGAAATATAAAAAATATGGAAAGTAGATAAAAATAGAGACAAAAAGGCTTAAATTAAAGATGTTCGACTAGTATGGTCGGCTCTAAACCGTAGAAGGGTCAGAATCCCCTCCCCCCAAGATGTTGACCTAGGGACTTGGCTCATTAACCTTGTTGTTCTTTTACATTTTCGTAAACTCCTGTAAAACCATAGAGATTAAAATCTTTATTTTACTAATTTTGAAAAAAGTCTTTGATCTTTCTAGACCGATAAGGGTCCTCCTTTTTAAAAAAATTGAACACTTTTTATAGCTTATTTTTAAGTTTTAAGATGTTTATGGTTTTTTTTATAAGACCTGGGTGGGTGTTCCCCACAGGTCCATCTTAAGGGCACAGGTCTTTCTTGGCTTTTTGAGCACGTACCTTGTTAACCTTCTTTTTACTGTTTGTTAACCTTGTTGTTTTAAATTTCAAATTACTCCACATTAGTCCAAAGATTATATATTGTTAATTTCGAATAACTTTTCTTTGATCTTTCCGCAGCTACAGAGCCATTCCCCCTGACTTTATCATAGGTACTTTTGGAGGCTGAAAATGCGTTGCGACTTCTCTAATTCACGCCTTTTTGCTTATATTTTACCTTTCAACAACTTTCTAATATTTGATTTTCCATTTATTAAATTTTAACTGTTCATGATTTTAACGATTTGTCTTTTCAAGGAGAAGTCCCTAGGTCCACATCTTGGGGAGGTTCTGACCTTTCAGCAGTTTGAAGCCGGCTATGCTAGTCGACAATCTTTACTTTAAGTCTGTTTGCTAACATTTTTATCTTGTTTCAATATTTTTATGTTTCGTCGGGGCGATACAGAAATTTTCAAATTCTGGAATCCCACTCCTTACTTTTTTAGACTTACATGGACCCTTCACCCTCTCTCTATTTTAGTGGCTTTTGGGGCTGAAATTACTTTCCGAATTTTTTTAATTCACGCTTTTTTGGTTATATTTATCAACTTTTTACTTTTTTCCATTTATTAAGTTTTAACTGCTTACTTTATGATTTTAACATCTGGTCTTTTTAAATGAAAGTCCCTAAGTCCATATCTGAGGGGTCCTGACCCTTCTACGGTTTGAAGTGGACCTTAATAATTGATTTTATTTAATTTATGATTTTTTGCTAATATTTTTATCCATTTCCAACATTTTTATGTTTCATCAAGGGTGTAAGAACAGTTTAACATTCTGAGACTCACACTTCTGACTTTTCTAAGCTTACAGGGGCTTTCCCCTCTTCTTTCTTCAGGGGCTATTGGAGCTGAAAGCACTTTTCAACTTTCTTTAATTAACACTTTTTTGCTCATGTGTTTACCATATATGAATTTTTTGAAATTCGTTTTTCTTTTTTCAATTTTTTATGTTTCGTCAGGCGTATAGGGACAATTTTAAATTTTGGAACTCACAGCCCTGACCTTTTTAATACTACGAGGGCTCTTTCGCCTAATTGTATTTCAGGGGTCTTTTCAACCTGAACGTGCTTTGTGATTTCTTTAATTTAGGCCTTTTTGTTTTTATTTCACAACTTATCAACTTTTTAACATTTGTTTTCCATTTTATAAGTTTTACCTGCTTCTATCATGACTTTAACATTTGGTCTGTTTATTTGGAAGTCCCTAGGTCCAAATCCGTGGTCCCCTGACCCTTTTAAGCTCTGAGGGTTTGACCATACTAGTCGACCTTCTCTAATTTCCGCTTTTTGGCTCAAATTTTCATCTTTTTTCAATATTTTATGTTTTGTCAGGGGTATAGGGATAGTATTAAAGTATGCGACTCACAGCCGACTTTCTAGATTTACGGGGATATATATATCTATATATATAAAAATAAGGTGTCTGTCTTTGTGTCTGTCTGTGGATCAGGTGACGTCATGTTTCTGTGTTGACTGACGTCATGAAATTAGTTGTCGTCATTTTTGCTTTGACGGTGACGTCATTCAAGATATTTAAGACATATGTTCACGTAGAAATCTATTAATGTTTAAGTTTACAATGACTGATGAACTTACCATGGCAAAAGCCGATGAAGATGCTCAAAGAGTCTATGCCAAAAAACTTGCTGCTGATAGAGAAAGTAAGAAAAGAAAGCGTGCCGAGGAACCACAAGAACAGCAAGAAAACAGGCTTGCGGCTGATAGAGAAAGTAAGAACAGAAAGCGTGCCGAGAAACTACCAGAGCAACGCGAAACCAGACTTGCTGCTAAAAGAGAAAATGAAAAAAGAAGGCTTGCCGAGGAATCACAAGAACAGCAAGAAAACAGGCTTGCGGCTGATAGAGAAAGTAAGAAAAGAAAGCGTGCCGAGGAATCACAACAACAGCGTGAACTTAGGCTTGCGTCTCAAAGAAAAATCACCAAAAGAAAGTGTGCCGAGGAATCACAAGAGCAACCTGGGTCAGTGTGATGCTGGATGTACTCAGTGGAATGGCAAAAACGAGGACTGCCACAGGCACATATACTAATCTGGCTAAATTATAAAATTACTTCTAACGAAATTGATGATGTGATTTCCGCTGAAATACCTGATGAAAATGTCGATAAGGGGTTATATGATATTGTTGTAAAAAATATGATACATGGACCTTGCGGTGCATTGAACGAAAATTCACCATGCATGGCCAAAGGAAGGTGCACAAAGCAATATCCTCGACTTTTAGTACCCAACACAATTACTGGCAATGATGGTTACCCACAATATAGAAGAAGATCTACTGAAGATGGCGGTAAAGAGCAATAATAAAGAAGCGTAACGGTACCACCATCGAAGTAGATAACCAGTGGGTTGTTCCATATTCTCCATTATTATCAAAAACATTTAATGCACACATAAACGTTGAATACTGTAACTCCGTAAAGGCAATCAAATACATATGTAAATACGTCAACAAAGGCAGTGACATGGCAGTTTTTGGCTTGCTGTCCGAAATCAAAGATATCGACGAAATCGTACAATGTCAGGCTGGAAGATACATAAGCAGTAATGAAGCTGTTTGGTGAATTCTTTCATTTTCGATACATGAACGTAGTCCAGCTGTTGTTCACTTAGCGGTAAAGTTACAGAATGGTTGACGTGTTTATTTTTCGGAATCCAACAAGCAACAAAGAGCCCTGAATCCACCGGATACAAAGTTAACTGCTTTCTTTTCGCTATGCAAAAATGATTCTTTTGCAAAAAAACTACTGCATACTGAAGTGCCTTCGTATTACACGTGGAATAATAAAAATAAAGTATTTGAACGTCGCTTGCTTCTTTCTACGTCTGCTTTTGGGGAATGTACCCGCTCCGATATCCTTTGAGTATTTGAGAACTGTAAACGGTACTATACATGACACTTACCGTAGTGCATGCCAAGCTCTAAATTTATTGGAGAATGACCAACACTCGGATAACTGCATTAATGACGCGTGCGAAACGTCAACTCCAAGTCAAATTCGTGCATTGTTTGGAATCATTCTAACAACTTGCTCTCCTTCAGCTCCTGCAGAGTTGTGGGGAAAATATAAATCGAAAATGTCCGAAGATATACTCCATCGAAAACGGTTAGAGACGTCAGATATGACTTTTGATTTTACATTAGAAATTTATAACTAAACTTTAGTTATTATAGAAGATTTGTGCGTATGTATGGCAAACAAACCTCTTCAGGATTTGGGAATGCCTTCACCTAATCGTACCGCTGCTGTTTCGACATGTGTAGAATTGGATCGTGAACAAAGTTACAGTACGAGTGATCTATTGTCGTATGTACAAAATAACATTTCCAAGTTAACGTCGGAACAAAAAGACATTTATGATACGATAATGCATTGTATCGATAACAACATTGGAGAAATTTTCTTTTTGGATGCCCCAAGAGGTACTGGTAAAACGTTTGTGATAAAACTGATCCAGGTATTGCGGGAGATTTCAGGCAAACATTACCTATAATATCTAGATCAACCCCTGCAGACGAAATGAATGCTTGCCTGAAAAATTCTAATTCATGGACACACGTAAAAACATTAAAATTAACTACAAATATGCGTGTCCGATTGCAAAACGATAACTCTGGTCAAATATTTTCAGATCAATTGCTGGCAATTGGAAACAGAAAGCTCCCAGTAGACTCAATTTCAGGACGTATACAACCACCTGCTGAATTCTGTAATTTAGTGACGTCCAAAAATGAATTGATTGAAAAAGTATTTCCGAATATTCTAAACAATTATAAAAATAATAAATGGCTAAGTGAAAGAGCGATTCTTGCACCCAAAAATATAGACGTCCACGAAATCAACAATATTGGTATAACCAAGATTCGAGACCAGGCAGTCCTTTACAAGTCAGTCAAAATAGTTTTGGAACCAAATGAGGCGGTTAATTATCCATCTGAATTTTTAAATTCCGTGGATCTTTCAGGGTCTCCACCGCACGTGCTGCACCTAAAAATCAGCGTACCAATAATACTGTTAAGAAATATCAACCCACCAAAGCTTTGCAATGGCACGCGACTCGCCGTAAAAAAAAACAAACAATGGAAAACGTAATAGAGGCCACAATCTTAACATATATATATATATATATATATATATATATATATATATATATATATATATATATATATATATATATATATATATATATATATACATATATATATATATATATATATATATGTCAGCGTACTATATAATATGCTGAAATATTGACCAACTAGCTGTTGGGGTGGCGCTTCGCGCCACCCCAACACTAAGTTGGTGGGGGCGCTTCGCGCCCCCCCCCAAGCCCCCCCGCGCGCATAAGTCGTTACGCGCCATATTAGTTACGCGCCATTGTAGTTGTGTCCCTGTGTCCCACCTGTGAATATAGATAGATATCTTGAACATGCAACATAATAATTGTCCATGGGAAAACAATCCGTATTCAGATCTATACCGCATTTTTCTAACGATTGCCCTTGAGCTTTGTTGATGGTGATTGCTAGTCGAACATTCCCTGTGTCCCTGTCGTCATTTATGTATCCCCCTGTGCCCCCGACGTCCCCGTTGTAGTTGTGTCCCTGTGTCCTGGTCGTCATTTATATTCCCTGAGTCCCGGTATCCCAGTCTGGAATTTCTCTTTGAGTGTCCCGGTCGTTATTTATATTCCCTATGTCCCTGTCGTCATTTGTGTCCCGGTCTGTAATTTCTCTTTGAGTGTCCCGGTGGCCATTTATATTCCCTGTGTCCCGGTCGTAATTTGTGTCCCGGTGTCCCCGTCTGTAGTGTCATCTTATGATGACGTAATACACAAAGCCTTATATACTTATAATGACGTCAAATGCAAACCCACAAACAAACAAACATGCATATATACAACTTATTTTTATATATATAGATACAGTTTCTTTTTTAGTTTTTTTTCTTTTCTTAGTTTTTTTCTTTTTTAGTTTTCTTTTTTTAGTTTCTTCTTTTTATTGATTTGTTTTCTTCAATTTGTCAATGTTCATTCTAACATTGACACTTGGAAAAATCTTTACGTGCCAAGCATGCTAAAGCTCCAACAATTTATGATAAACTTCAAAATTTTGGGTATCAGTTTTAAGGTTTTCAAATTACTTTAATCTATTGTCAAAATATATTGAAATATTTGTGCAATTCCTAGTTTTTTTTAGTTTTTTCTTTTTTTTGGTTTTTTTTAGCATAAACACAGTTTTATTTTTTTTTTTAATTTTTAATTTTTTTCTTTGTAGTTTTTTACCTTTTTTAATTTTTTTACGTTTTTCTTTTTAGGTTTTTTTTTTATTTTTTTATTTTTTAGTTTTTTTTAGTTTTTTCTTTTTAGCTTTTTTTTAGTTTTTAACCATTTTTCTTTTTTCAGTTTTCTTTTTCTTCCTTATTTTTCAGCGTCACTATGAAATATATATCGCCGAACCTTTGTTTTTAACTAAAATCTGGTAGGCATTGATGACCTTATCCAAGTCAAAATCCCAAACCCAATCATCATCGCTATCATTTTCAGTTTTGATACGTTTTGACTCTCGCTGTCCAGGTGGATTTTCATCTAACTGCGTGGTTTCGCGTTCTTTAGCCGCAAGCCTTTTGGCATTAACCCTTTGAGCAGATTCCTCGGCTGTTTCTTCTGCCATTGTAGGATTTATACTAAAATTTCTCCTTTAATTATCTATTTGAGCAGCTTCCTCGGCTTTTTCTTCTGTCATTTTAAGATCTATACTAAAAATTCCTCTTCACGTGCCAAGTTTGCTAAAGCTCAGCAATTTATAATAAACCTCAAAATTTTAAGTATCTGTTTTAAGGTTTTCGAATTACTTTAATCTACTGTCAAAATATTTCGAAATATTTATGCAATTCCCAGTTTTTACATTTTAGTTTGTTTTCTTTTTCTTCTTAATTTTTCGGACGTCATATGCAAACCCTCAACACAAAAATACATACAACTTATTTTTATATATATACTAGCTGTTGGGGTGGCGCGAAGCGCCACCCCAACACCTAGTTGGTGGGGGCGCTTTGCCCCCCCCCCCAAGCCCCCCCGCGCGCGTAAGTCGTTACGCGCCATAATAGTTACGCGCCATTGTAGTTGTGTCCCTATGTCCCACCTGTGAATATAGATAGATATATATATATATATATATATATATATATATATATATATATATATATATATATATATATATATATCTATATATATAAAAATAAGTTGTCTGTGGATGGATGGATGGATGTGTCAGGTGACGTCACCTGAAAAAACTGGATCAGGTGACGTCAAAACTGAAAAAACTAAAAAAGGCAAAAACTACAAAAAAAACTAAAAACTAATAAAAAAAATAAAAAAGCTAAAAAACTAAAAAAACTATAAAGGTAAAAACCAATAAAAAACTAAAAAAAAACTGAAAAAACTAAAAAAGGCAAAAACTACAAAAAAAACTAAAAACTAATAAAAAAAGTAAAAAGCTAAAAAACTAAAAAAACTAAAAAAAGGTAAAAAACTAAAAAAAATAAAAAATAAAAAAAACTAAAAAAAAGGAAAAACTGAAAAATAAGCTAAAATAAAGGTAAAAACCAATAAAAAACTAAAAAAAAAAAGGAAAAAACTAATAAATGACGACACTCAAAGAGAAAAAAAGGCAAAAACTACAAAAAAAACTAAAAACTAATAAAAAAAATAAAAAGCTAAAAAACTAAAAAAACTAAAAAAAGGCAAAAACTACAAAAAAAACTAAAAACTAATAAAAAAGCTAAAAAACTAAAAAAACTAAAAAAAAGGCAAAAACTACAAAAAAACTAAAAACTAATAAAAAAAATAAAAAGCTAAAAAACTAAAAAAACTAAAAAAACTAAAAAAAGGTAAAAAACTAAAAAAACTAAAAACTAAAAAAACTAAAAAAGGTAAAAACTAAAAGAACTAAAAAAGAAAAAAATAAATGACGACACTCAAAGAGAAAGCGACCAGGACAAAAGGAATGTTCGATTAGCAATCAACAAAGCACCGGGACACAGGGAGTATAAATGACGACCCGGGGGAAACAGGGGGATATAAATGACGACCGGGACAAAAAAACTAAAAAGAAAAAAAAACTAAAAACTAATAAAAAAACTAAAAAATCTAAAAATCTAAATAAGCTAAAAAAGAAAAAAAAGGAAAAAAATAAAGGAGAAAAACAAAACTAAAAAACGAATGTATATACAGACCGGGACACCGGGATACAAATGACGACCGGGACCCGGGACACAGGGAATATAAATGACGACCGGGACACAGGGACACAACTACAACGGGGACACCGGGGGAAACAGGGGGATGTAAATGACGACCGGGACACCGGACAGGGAATGGTCGATTAGCAATCACCATCAACAAAGCTCAAGGGCAATCATTAGAATCATGAGGTATAGATCTGAATACAGATTGTTTTCCCATGGACCATTATATGTTGCATGTTCAAGAGTCGGTAAACCTGACAATCTATTTATATGCAAAGACAATGGGACAGCAAAGAATGTTGTATATTCGCAAGTTTTACGTAGTTAAAACCATATATATATATCTATCTATATTCACAGGTGGGACATAGGGACACAACTACAATGGCGCGTAACTATTATGGCGCGTAACGACTTACGCGCGCGGGGGGGCTTGGGGGGGCGCGAAGCGCCCCCACCAACTAGGTGTTGGGGTGGCGCCAAGCGCCACCCCAACAGCTAGTATATATATATGGTTTTAACTACGTAAAACTTGCGAATATACAACATTCTTTGCTGTCCCATTGTCTTTGCATATAAATATATTGTCAGGTTTACCGACTCTTGAACATGCAACATATAATGGTCCATGGGAAAACAATCTGTATTCAGATCTATACCTCATGATTCTAATGATTGCCCTTGAGCTTTGTTGATGGTGATTGCTAATCGACCATTCCCTGTCCCGGTGTCCCGGTCGTCATTTATATCCCCTGTTTCCCCCTGTGTCCCCGTTGTAGTTGTGTCCCTGTGTCCCGGTCGTCATTTATATTCCCTGTGTCCCGGTCGTCATTTGTATCCCGGTGTCCCGGTCTGTATATACATTCGTTTTTTAGTTTTGTTTTGCTCCTTTATTTTTTCCTTTTTTTTTCTTTTTTAGTTTATTTAGATTTTTAGATTTTTTAGTTTTTTTATTAGTTTTTAGTTTTTTTTCTTTTTAGTTTTTTTGTAGTTTTTACCTTCTTTTTAGTTTTGTTAGTTTTTTTTTTACTTATGTCCTGGTCGTCATTTATACTCCCTGTGTCCCGGTGCTTTGTTGATTGCTAATCGAACATTCCTTTTGTCTCGTCATTTATTTTTTTCTTTTTTAGTTCTTTTAGTTTTTACCTTTTTTAGTTTTTTTAGTTTTTTAGATGAAATTTTTTTTAGTTTTTTCCTTTTTTTCTTTTTAGTTTTTTATTGGTTTTTACCTTTATTTTAGCTTATTTTTCAATTTTTTCCTTTTTTTAGTTTTTTTTATTTTTTATTTTTTTTAGTTTTTTACCTTTTTTTTAGTTTTTTTATTTTTTTTAGTTTTTTAGCTTTTTTACTTTTTTTATTAGTTTTTAGTTTTTTTTGTAGTTTTTGCCTTTTTTTAGTTTTTTCAGTTTTTTTAGTTTTTTATTGGTTACCTTTATTTTAGCTTATTTTTCAGTTTTTTCCTTTTTTTAGTTTTTTTTAGTTTTTAGTTTTTTTAGTTTTTTACCTTTTTTTAGTTTTTTTAGTTTTTTAGTTTTTTAGCTTTTTTATTTTTTTTATTAGTTTTTAGTTTTTTTGTAGTTTTTGCCTTTTTTTAGTTTTTTTAGTTTTTTAGCTTTTTTATTAGTTTTTAGTTTTTTTTGTAGTTTTTGCCTTTTTTTAGTTTTTTTCTTTTTAGTTTTTTTGTAGTTTTTACCTTCTTTTTAGTTTTGTTAGTTTTTTTTTTTACTTATGTCCTGGTCGTCATTTATACTCCCTGTGTCCCGGTGCTTTGTTGATTGCTAATCGAACATTCCTTTTGTCCTGGTCGCTTTCTCTTTGAGTGTCGTCATTAATTTTTTCTTTTTTAGTTCTTTAAGTTTTTACCTTTTTTAGTTTTTTTTTAGTTTTTTAGATGAAAATTTTTTTAGTTTTTTCCTTTTTTTCTTTTTAGTTTTTTATTGGTTTTTACCTTTATTTTAGCTTATTTTTCAGTTTTTTCCTTTTTTTAGTTTTTTTTATTTTTTATTTTTTTTTAGTTTTTTACCTCTTTTTAGTTTTTTTAGTTTTTTAGCTTTTTTACTTTTTTATTAGTTTTTAGTTTTTTTTGTAGTTTTTTGCCTTTTTTTAGTTTTTTCAGTTTTTTTTTAGTTTTTTATTGGTTTTTACCTTTATTTTAGCTTATTTTTCAGTTTTTTCCTTTTTTTTAGCTTTTTTTAGTTTTAGTTTTTTAGTTTTTTTAGTTTTTCAGCTTTTTTATTTTTTTTATTAGTTTTTAGTTTTTTTGTAGTTTTTGCCTTTTTTTAGTTTTTTAGTTTTTTAGCTTTTTTATTAGTTTTTAGTTTTTTTTGTAGTTTTTGCCTTTTTTTAGTTTTTTTAGTTTTTTAGCTTTTTTATTTTTTTTATTAGTTTTTAGTTTTTTTTGTAGTTTTTGCCTTTTTTTAGTTTTTTCAGTTTTGACGTCACCTGATCCAGTTTTTTCAGGTGACGTCACCTGATCCACAGATCCACAGATCCACACACAGACAACTTATTTTTATATATATAGATATATATATATATATATATATATATATATATATATATATATATATATATATATATATATATATATATATATATATATATATATATATGATTTAATCTGGCGTAACAGACATAGTGTAACAGACATAACACACAAACAACTTATTTTTATATATATAGATAGATATACTTAATAAATTAATATATTCATCATATATCTATTATATATGCCACATATCCAAACTAATAAGTTAATTTATTTCCGTTGGTCTGCTTTGTCTTACACTATAGTCGATATTTTTTTTTTCTTTTTGTATCTATTCCTTTCACTTGTATAGGAAATTAATTAGCGAATATTTACTAAGTAGCATCGTAGCATCTTAATTCGAACCTCTTGTTTCGACATTCATATTTCCAGGATATGCGATTTATGATTTAAATATCTATTTTCAAGTTAGATTTTTATGTTATGTCTTATGAAAATGTTTTGTAAATAGTAATAAAAGGGATAAAAGTTAATTTTAAAATTTATGTGTTTAATGTTATTAGCAATGTTCGTATTTTTATACGACGTAATTAAATAGAAATATTCTAATATACTCCTTTTACTTATAATCACCAAAAGAAAGCGTGCCGAGGAATCACAAGACCAACCTGGGTCAGTGCGATTCTGGATGTACTCAGTGGAATGGCAAAAGCAAGGATTGCCAGACGCACATATACTAATCTGGCTACATTATGGGTTGGCTGGCAAAACTCAAAAGGTATATCTATATATATATATAAATAAGTTGTCTGTGTGTGTGTGGGTCTGACTGTCGGGTGACGTCATGTTTGTGTGTCGACTGACGTCATGTTTTCAACTGACGAAATTACAGACCGGGACATCGGGACACAAATGACGACCGGGACACCGGCACATAGGGAATATAAATGACGACACTCAAAGAGAAAGCGACCGGGACAAAAGGAATGTTCGATTAGCAATCACCATCAACAAAGCACCGGGACACAAATGACGACCGGGACACAGGGAGTATAAATACTATAACACAAATATAATACTATAACACAAGGGAGTACAAAAAACTAAAAGAAAAAAACTAAAAACAAATAAAAAAAACTAAAAAAGCTAAAAAGCTAAAAAACTAAAAAAGAAAAAAAATAAAAAAGGAAAAAAATGAAAAATAAAGGAGAAAAACAAAACTAAAAAGACGAATGTATATACAGACCGGGACACCGGGATACAAATGACGACCGGGACACAGGGAATATAAATGACGACCGGGACACAGGGACACAACTACAACGGGGACGCCGGGGGGCACAGGGGGATATAAATGACGACCGGGACACCGGGACACGAGGAATATAAATGACGCCCGGGAAACTCAAAGAGAAATCACAGACTAGGACACCGGGACACAAATGACGACCGGGACACAGGGAATACAAATGACGACCGAGACACAGGGACACAACTACAAAGGTGACGCCAAGGGGCACAGGAGGATATATAAATGACGACGGCGACACAGGGACTGGTCGATTAGCAATCACCATCAACAAAGCTCAAGGGCAATCATTAGAATCAGAAGGTATAGATCTGAATACGGATTGTTTTCCCATGGACCATTATATGTTGCATGTTCAAGAGTCGGTAAACCTGACAATCTATTTATATGCACAGACAATGGGACCGCAAAGAATGTTGTATATTCGCAAGTTTTACGTAGTTAAAAACATATATATATATATATATATATATATATATATATATATATATATATATATATATATATATATATATATATATATATATATATATATATATTTATATCTACATTCACAGGTGGGACATAGGGACACAACTACAATGGCGCGGAACTAATATGGCGCGTAACGACTTACGCG